>NC_066603.1:4360000-4571191 GCF_905475345.1 Vespula vulgaris
TATTAACATTCTGAAAATTTTACCAAATTTATTCAGATTTGATTTTCGTGCATTGATCATTGACAGAATACATTTTATATTTAATTTACACATTTATTTTATATTTAACTATATTTATATATTTTATACGCAAATCACGATCGTCAATGGTTAGATATACTCGTTTCTATTAAGTATAAAGCTGAAAAAATATACAAAAAACATCTTTTTTATAACTCGATCAGATCGTTCAGAAAGCATTGCTAGATAGAGTCCAACTTTTTGTAAATAAGAAAAAATAAGAGATTTTTTACTTTTTCAAAGTGTAGTTTTGTAACATTCTATATAATCAATGTTATGAACATGTCAATGTTGATAAGTCAGATAACTTTATACCAAAAAAATAATAAATGAATGAAATATTCTTCATTAACAACAGTGAAGCTAGAGAGTCATTACGGAGCAAGAGCACTATTTACCGTAGTATCTGTCTTATATTTTCTATTCGACAACTGACTAAAGTAGATTTTCAAACTGAGAGATAAACATGTAATATATGACTAATCATAAAATTTCTTGATATATCTATATCTAGTTACAATAAAGAAAATAATTTATAATAATGCATAAATTTTTCATGATGATGTTTTCCTAATATCTTCAGCTTAGCATGTGTTAATCATTGTGGAATCTACACTTTTAATATCAATGAATCAATAATATCAATTAATATTAACAAAGCCGTCAGTATCACGAAATATAATTGACATTGAAGCAACTAAATATTATATTTTATCTTAAAATATTATATGAAAACATGGAACAAATTGACATGTTATATAAAGGAAAATATACTTCAAGAGTTATTATAAAATAAATATCATCTTCTCATAAAATTGTTATTTATTATTTACTATTTTCTATTATATACAGGATATTCTATATTATCTGAGAAGTATAATCAAAGTGTATCAGACTGATTTAGCACATTTAAACTAGAAGAAAAGTTCATATAAAAGTATATCCTATTTGACTTTGTTTTTGAGTTATAGCAATTTTCTTCTTTAAGGGATTATATTTGCTTACCTTCATAAGAGTTATACAAAATGACTTTCTTACATTTGAATGCAATCTTAAAATGTATTACCATTAATTATCTTATCCTTTTGATTTCTCTAATTACTGTTCGGATTTTCTGGAAGCCTTATGCAATTCTTCAACAAAGTATTTCAACAATGTCAATAGATGTTCTGTACATGATGAATTTAAAATAAGAAAAGGAATAATAAAAAAAGAAAATAAATAGAATCTATACATTTATATAAAAATTCTATAATCAAAAATTATCTTAATACTCTACTAAAATACTTTTTTAACACCTAATATAAAACTCTCTACAACTCAAAAAGAAAGTCAAATAGAATATACATTTGTATAAACTTTTCTTGTTATTATACTGTGCTAGATTATTGTGTATGTATGTATACTACAATTTCAGACATTTTCTGAAAGGATATGTAAAATAGACATTAATTTTTTTTATTGTATATAGAAGTGAGGAAAATCATAAAGAAATGGAAATGCATTTTCATAAAACTTTTCAAAAATGGAATCTTTTGAGATAAGTAAAGATTTATTTTAATTTTAAGAGAAAAATGCAGAAAATTGTTATGCTTAATTGCTAATTAAAAAAAGCATTGTGTCATCGATTTACTTTTAGAACATCTAAAGAAACAAGATATTTTGTTTATGTAACTAATATTTGTGCAAATAATGCATCATATAATCATTTTCTTCAGTTTTTGAATGCTATAATTGATTTATTACGAACAAGAAATATAGAATAAATAAAAAATATGCATTTATAATTCTTACCAATTTATTCCAATTTTTATAATGATAAATCAGGAATGTAAAAATAATTTTGGGTTTGTTGTTTCTTTTGAATTGTTCTGTGATCAGACTATATTTACAATTTTGTTCAGAAAGTTTTACCTTAGTTCATAAAGTTAAAGAAGTATTTTTACAATTGTTGTTTAATATATTTGAAAATAGTTGACATACTACTAACTGTAGAAGATTAATATTTCAAATACTATCTAGTATACTTTGTTAAATTCTTTCCTACGCTACAAATATAATTTATCTTAAGGCATTAAAAAGAGAACTGTGTAAATTCTGGTATATTGTAAATATATTGCTATACTATGTTAAAATAGGTAACAGAAGTCAAATAAAGCAAACAATATAATATTTCCTCTATATTAGCAGAACATATCAATTTTTCTTCCTTGAATTGGTAATATAGTTAAAAAATGTTCGTATGAGAATTCGTTCGCATATGATGATGAAAAAGTATTATTAGTTTAGTTAATAATACCTTTATACTACCTGAACCAATTAAATGCTTATATCCTTATATGGTGATGTATTATAAAATATTTCAGAATTAATAACGTTGAAGAATAATCAACAATTTCTATCAAAAGAAGTAAAAGTATTGTAAAGATAAAAATTAGATCATTTCGTAATATTTTTAAAGTAAAAAATTAGAGTGAATATAAAAGCTACATCAAAAATAATTAAAAATATTTCATAATAATCAAATGTAATTTAAAGTTATATACTATATTTATCTAAAATGGAAAAAAATGTTTAATGTTATATTAGAATTCTAATTAGAACCCTTTTTATTCATTTAAAATTTGAAAACACATAAAAATGTATTATATACAAGAATAATATAAACAAGAACAATTAAGTATCATATATGAAATAATATTTTATAATCGTGTTTTACATTATTTTACATTTGTTTTAAAAATACATAAATTTTAATTCTGTTATTTTTTGTACAATTGTACATATTAATGTACTATGTACAAAATAATTATTTGTAAAATGTTTAAACTCAAAATCGACTTAATATTTCTACACAAAGTGATAAATAACTTCTTTGAAATTTTACATAAATATATAACTCATTCGAATAAGGCCAATAAGTTTTATTTTACAAAGATGGATTTTAAATTTATTAATTGTTTGCAATGCTATGTATTTTATAAATAGTTCTGAATAATATAAAATTTTATTTTTGTATGTAGAACAAGATTTACATGATAGCATATACAAGCATCAATATCAATGACAATAAAAAAGCATCGATATTTGTATTACTTGAAGCAATAATGAAAAGGAATTTAATGGTACCAGAAATGCATATAATTGTGAAAAATCTGGCTTTATCATATATGGATTATTGCATTAGATTTGAGGCATAAGAGTTTGCAGTCTATCTTTCTCTCATAAATATTCTTTTCAAGATTTTTGGTGAAAGAAAAGTTTTATACAATTTTAAAATTTAGAAATATTGATCGATTATATTACTTTGTGGAATGTCATTAATGTCTTCGATTGTTTTCTAACTATCTTTTATATGATGCCATCTTATTTGTCACAGAAACTTTCTATTATAACTATTTTAGTATCTGCATGACTTGCATAAAAATTCGTTCATAATGAATTAACGTAAAAGATGGTTTTATGTAACAATAGATGGGAATCACAATTATTCCATTTATTATAAGAACTTGATAAGGATATCCGTTATTATTTCATCTCTTCAATCTGATTACGTATCAATTCCTTCAATACTAGCAACTAATGGAGGACTGGTGATAGGAAAAATCAGTGATAAGACAATTAACGGTCTCCATCAAAAACGAGTTAGAACCCCTGATTGATTATATTAGATTATAGCTATGTATGATGTATCGCGTAAAAAAGCTCAAAACCTTAATAAAGATAATTTTTTTTTTATATAAACGCTTTGTTGACGTTATTAATACGTTGACTGTCACATTGGTTACCTCTAACCAACGATTGTTTCCTTGACGGCGTTATGGTGATCATTAATGATCGGAATGCTTCAATTGTTTCTTATTAGTTTTTTTTTCACAAAAGATTATTTATTAATAATCTCTTGTGATTCCTCAAGAACATCATATAAATCTAGCAATCAACGTATTAATAATAGTAGTTTAGATGATATCTGTTTCAGTGACTCAAGCGATGAGTATGGTGTGTATGTATGGCTGAAAGAAAACTTTATTAAAATATATGTGATATTGACATATTGTTGTTTGGTATGAGTCCAAATTTGATTTGAAATAACAGAAAAAAGTGAATGATAGACTGCAGGAAAAGCGTGTAATGATCAGTATGAATGGGAATACTACCCTTGTGATACAGTAAGGAAGACTAACATGGTAATAATAGAGATTTCCGTGACAGAATGCTTGAAAAGTGAATTCTCGCCAATATTGAATGTGATAAATACATTGAGCAAGTGTTTTTTATTTAAGGATATGAATGATAAAAATAACGTTAATATTATTCTTATGAATAATGCATGTTTGAATTAATACTGGTGTGAATGGAGTGTTAATGATAATAATATGTTGCTAATCCGAATGGTTTATGGTAATAATAATATCAATGAAGATATAAATGTGCGGAAATAGATATGCAGAAATGTGGATTGGGAAGAGTATGAGAATGATCTCTGAAGATTTAAATTATAAGATGAATATAGAAAGAATGTAGAATAGAGTTAGATCACAAATTTTATATGTAAATGATAGAAGAATGAGGAAGTGTGATCATTCAAGACAAACAAGTAAGATTGTTTAGTAGACGAATGAATTGGGATGTATGAAAAAGGAAGTGAGAAATATATGAGTTGTTATAAACTTAAGGAGAAAAGAAATGCATCTGAATGAGAGAAAGAAAGCATATTTGAAAAGTATGAATGAGTATAAAGCTTCATTGTGGAAAATGAAAGAAACAAATTGTCTGTAAATGAGTGCAAGATATTAAATATGAATAAATTTTTAGAATGCAAGGAATGATATGAAAGTGTGTTTAATATAGAAATGATATAAGTGAATATCTATGGAACAGTGATGTATGAGATGTGTAGAAAATATACCATAGGTTGAAAGATCTTTAGAGTTGATTCCTGTAGGACTCTTTAGAGAGTATGTTTCTATGTACTCAAAACATTGACCAGATAATGCCAGTTAGTGAGTGTTACAAGACATTCAACTAAAAGCTTTGATACGAAGTTCTGGTCTAAACTGGTATCTCAGGAAGCGGAAACCCACTAGAGTTACTCTAATCATGAGTATAATCATAGCAGGAACAGTGGTTTATAACTTGATACTGATGAAGGAACCTCGAGATTTCAGCACCTGGGGTTTCAGTAAGCGGCGTTTTTGTTAAGACTCTTTTCTTAAAGGGAAATGAGATAATTAGATTTGATTTATCTGGGAAATTTCTGAGTTCTTGATTTAAATGTCTGTGATCTTCTTAAGTTAACTCACAGCCAAATAGGGTTGAAGAGGTTTGTATACCCTACTTTTGCCTTTTTTCTCACATCACAGCCTCTCTGAAAGCAAACCATTATTTGGCCTCCTTCTTACAATCCTAATCTAACAAAATGAGTGTTAAGAACCATAATATCGTAAATGATATTTCTCTGTGGTTTCCTATGAACGTAACTGACAATAATGTGATAACCTGTTATTACACTGCCACCGACTATGGCAAAACTGTTCACTCTGCTCGTGGAGTTTTAACTTTTTTTGGATCTGTTCATTTGGTAGTCGTGACAACGGAGGTTAGATAGTTTTGCTTGCGTATTCAGTTTTTGATAAGATATAGGAGCTGTTATTTTTGGAATGTCCTCCTTTACAATAAATGTCATCAGATCATATTTGGATGTTTTCCCGGAAATCTGCAATGCTTGTCAATAGGAAGGAGTCTTCGGCGTTAAAGGAACACTGATTCCGCAGTTTTTCCCGAAAGGAAAGAAGTCACTTGAGAACCTATCATCATACCAGTCCATATATTTATTGGATTCAGAGGGAATGAAATTGGAGAAAATTATTTGTAACCAGCTAGAATTTGATTAATTTAATCTTTTTGAGAGAAAAATCGCATTATTTTTCAATAATATAATTTATGTTTTCGATCCATTTTCTTTGTATTTAATACGTAAAAGAAATCGTATCAACAAGTATTGGGCAATGATATCGATTACGATGGAGTGCAATTGGTAGCTTTAACGAAAAATGTAAAACTTATGTATTCTATAAGGAAGCATATATAATAGAATTAGACAAACATATATTTAAGCTTAAAAGATATATTTTAATCACAAATATATTTAATGGCATTGTATGATCATTTTTATGAATACAAAAAATTTAATCCTTGTATATTGTAAATGCAAGAACGTTCGATATTAGGTGTTTCATAAACAGTTCCGTATAAAAATTAAAAGATTTATTACAAAACATCTCATTCATCAAAAAACAATCAGTCAGAAGATTTCCTCTCAGATGTGCCTAGCTGATAACCACCTACGAAACTTGCCAAAGATAAAAAGTTTGCTTCCTATTGAATGATAATATTACCTCTACTATTCTGATACACCACATTTTAAAACATGGTAAGGCCCGTTGCAAATATCCTTTTGCAATTCCCTCACGTTCCTATATAGAGGTTAATTTTTTACCTTTTACGATATTTAATAGCTACCGTAACAGCAGTTCGTAAACAGATTTTGTTACAAGATATTCCGTTGTATAACGGTACCGTAATTTTTGTTTAAACAAAGAATCTATAAACGGCTACTTTTATATAATATTGATTATGTAATACATGATTACGGCATTAAATTTTTTCTATTAGTAATTCTGGACCATACGGCAAAGTATATATGAGTTTTCGGTATACGCTGCGATACGTCCCCATCTCCGATTAATTTTGTATATTTCAAACCGTTCATTTTGATACTACAATGAAAATTCTTTACTATTACGTCCGAGATTCTATTTGATTGTCGAATTGTAAAAATTTTTAAAGCTTTGATAATAGCGAGAAGTTATTTTAGCATAGTTTTCCGATTACAGAAAAACAGTATTTATTACGGACCCCAATATATAAAATCTTTTTTGTTATAAAATAGGCGATTATGGCTACACCCGATAACAAATTATATTGATTTTTATACGACCTTTTGGCCCATCATCTATTCGCGACGATGGTAATACAAAAATACCGTCGTGATCGACTTCTCCTTTTAGACAAGCAATTCTCGTTTCCTCTTTTGTAGCTTCAGATATTAGTTGTACACTGTATCACGGAAAAGTTCGGATAAAATAGCTTCAAATATAATAACTATTTTATTCTTGAGAAGATTGCAGTACAGTTCTTCTAATTGCGAAGTAGAGAGGAATTAGAAATATTCGCGTTGACTTGTACAGATTCTAAATATGGATTTTGTAAATTTTCACTTTGTGAGCTGGATAGATTTCCAATTTTTTTTCTTGAATTATTTCTCCTATTGTCTTCCTCCAGTAATTCCTTAAGTTCAACAGTTTGCTCTTATGTTTTCTTTTTCTTGTCAGATTGTTCTTCCTGGCTGACATTTTTAAACTACTCATGATTACTCAAGTAAACTACTCAAAATTACTAAGAAAGAATATAAAAAACGGCATTATGATTATAAGGTAAGAAATTAAGGAGAAACGATAACGGATGAAAACAATACAACAAATAATTTGGAGAGTATAAGAGCTGGAAAATTTGAACTATATGAACGATTGATGAAAATGTACAAGTAGAAGAAATTTACCGATATAAAAATAAATATAGACAGCAAGAAGTTATTAGCTCATAAGTCGATACTTGCTCGGAATCTTTCATTATATAGTTATAACTTTTATTACATATATAACATAATATTATAAATATAATATGTTTGAGATGTATTAAAATGTTACTAATACCAAAGAAATCGATCCTATTGTATTTTATATTTTATTGAAATTTCTTTATCTCAAAGAAATAATTGATTTAAAAATTATCAAATCTATAAATGATTTGTGAGGCTTTTGTTTCTAGTGAGAAAAATGAGAAGTTTACGATGTAAACGAGTGAGTTTTTTAGTGAGTGAAAAAGGACTAGAAGAATGAAAAAATATGTAAGAGTGTAGAGGTAATAAGAAAAAGCTGTAGGGAAAGTGAGAGAAAAAGGAGGGAAAGGGAGAGAGAGAAAAAAAGAAAGAAGATAGAAGGATGTAGAAATAGTGAGATTTAGAAGTTAGTTTCGGTAGGCAAATTGCAGGAATGGTATGTGGGAAAAGAGTGGAAGAGTAATGGAGACATTTAGAGGTAATGAAGAAAAGCACAGAATATAAGCAGTAAAAAATATTTTAAGGAAACAAAAGAGTTAAAGGAGCAAATATGAACATGAAGGAAATAAATAAGAGTGGCAGACCATCGAAAACGAAAAGTCTAAGTAAGAAAGGATGAAAGAGAAGTAATTCCGAGTTTTGAGAATGTGAAGGAGATACGAAAGAAGAACAGAAAAGAAGTTATGAAAGATGAGGAAGAGAGAGAAGTTTGGGCATCTACAAAACCTATAAAAATAAGTAGATTACCTGAAAAAGAGGAAAAGAAGGATATGTACAGAATTAACAAAATATTGAAAAGTATGAGAGAGGAAATGATTAAGTATTTCAAAGAGATCAGACAAGAGATAAAAGGGAAAATTGAGAAACTGAAAGTGGAAATCAAGAAAAGAAAGGAAAGCTGGAATGACGAGAGAGAGTAGAATGGAGAAGCTAGATAAAAAACTGAATGGGAAGTGAAATGGGAGTTGAAAAGGGTGTGGAGAAGAAATGATAAGGGAGATGAAAGAAAAAAATGGGAAAAAGAGTGAAAGAATGGTCTTGGAAATGAATAAAGGGAAAGTTAAAAGAGATAGAAAAATAGAGACAAAAGAGAGGGGGGCGATCAAAGAAAGGAAAAGGAATTTGGTTATAAAAGAAATTAAAGTGTAGAGGGAAGGAAATAAAAAACAAGGTGGAAAAAGATAAAAGCAAATAAGAAAATAGAAGATTTAAGGGCTATTGAGAGGGAGATCGAAAAAAATGAGATAAGAGTGACGATGGCAAAATTAAGGATAATGAAGTAAAAGAAACATGATGAAAAAAAAAAATTATAAGGTAAGAGGATATGGATACAGGAGGATTTAACTTAGGAGGAAAGAAAGATACAAGGGAAGTAGAAGAGAAATGTTGCATGATAAGTGGAAAAATAAATAAGAAGAGAAATGGAATGAAGGAAAGGAAGAGATAATATATGTAAGGAAAGAGCAGAATAAAAGGAGAAAGGAATGATGAGGGGAAATGAGAGAGAGAAAGAGAAAAAGAAAGAAAGAGAGAGAGAGAGAGAGAGAGAGAGAGAGAGAGAGAAATCAATATTTCATCAGTGCTGACAGTGCAGGATGCAAAAATAAACCTTTAATCATGTACTTCAGCAGTATTACCAAATTATTAATAACAATAGGTCTCATACATTACGAGAGGGATGATCCAATGTTTCTTTCACAGATCTTAAGCTTTAAACATCTACAGGACTGAGGATTTACTAGCTATCAAAAGCAGAACTATCGTCATGAACATTGAAATTGTTAACTAGCATATTGATCTTCATCGAATATACTATGCGAAAGGCAATTATTACAGATGTAATCATGTATATAATATATATATATATATATATATATATATATATATATATATATATATATATATACATAATATATGTATAATATATATATATATACATAAACAAATTCAAGGGGACCAATAATGTCAAAGAAGTTATGATTATATCATTAACAATTTCTTGTAGAAGAGTGTGAAGTTCTCTATCAGTAGCCACACCGATCCCTTTCAAAATCATCAAGGAGAAGATATTTCAAGAGTATTTATATCAACCAGGATCTAGGGGAATCTAATAGCTTTCAAGCTGGAAGAATAGAAGAATTACTATTCATCCGGCAATACCTGTAATAGCGCAGTAGTAGTTGTTAATGAATCGGCTTGGTATATATATACCCCTGGATGTTACCAACAATCAAATGTCTTATATATCTATAAAATATTAAAAATTTTTTATTAGACATTATTTATTAGACAATTCAATGTATACAATGATTATAAATATTTACAATTATATATAATAAATATTTACAATTTTTTTTCCCTCCTTTCCTTTTCTAAAAGTTGATTACATAGTTAAATTTGAAAGCAGCCCTTTCTTCTCATGGATATTAACTTCGATTTTGAATAAAAATATTACATACATAAACTAAATTAATCGAAATTTAGGAATCGGAGCTTTTTCCGTCACTGTTCTGTCCGAGAGAAACATATAAAAAGTAAAATAAATCTTGGTTAAGAAAAAAATCGGATCCCAATCCCTAATCGAACTGATATAGAATTTCGATCAGAAAGGAACGAGAGTATGATAATATTGGGCGATGAACCATCTTGAGTATCAAATTCTAAAGCTGTATTTAATAATGATGCCGATTACATTATATTATAGAAATATATTCTACGATCAGATAAGTGTAATAATGTAAATACATAACGAAGATATATACGCCGTACAACATGCAACATGATGTATATATACATTAAGAGTACATATGAACTTCATTGTTTTCATTTGATATATACTTTTTAATGTATATATACTTGCTTAAATATTAGGACAAATAAATTTATTTGTGATTAGTTAATGGGTAGTACTACATAGATATATCATCAAGTTGATCGAAATCAAATAGGATAAATCTAAGGTTTTCCCTTGTAATAACCATAGAAATAATAAGAATAACAAAAAAGGGAATAACAAGAATAAGAAATATATTAGAAAAAATTAATTAAATAAAACTATAAGAACATGACGAAGAACTATTGATATTGGAGGAAATTTCGATATGCAAAGTGAAGATGGTATCGTAATAGAAACAAAAAGAGGAGAATATATAAAGGCACAGTTCACTTAAGAGTAAGACTATCTTGATTTGTACTGAAAAATATTTCTTGTTAGTAGATACTGCAAGTTTGAAAATAATTATCTTAGAACATTATTCAATTGTTTCGTTTATTATATATTTATATTACCATTTTTATCTCATCGATAATGATCGAAAATGTTTTCGAATAGAAACAAGAAAACTTAGAAGGTTCTTTTCAGAAAACTCTCTCAGAAATACGATAACTAAATATGGTAATTCTGGTAATGGTAATTAATATATTCACTAATTAAAAAGGAAAGAAAAAAAATGTAAGTCATACAAGTATGACAAGTCAACAAATATGAAATGTTTATCTAGAAATACACACACACACACAATATATATATATATATATATATATATATATATATATATATATATATATATATATATATATATATATATACACACACATAATATATATACATATATATATATATATAATTATAAAATTCTTCTTTCAATATATATACTAATACATAGTAGTATAAAAATATACTAAAAATATATGAATATTATTTCATCTGTTACAATAAAATGATTTCAGAACGATTCAATATGATTTTCCATAAAATACTATTTCTAATATAAATATTAACAGATACAAGTATAGAAGTATATTGATAATATAAAAATATTTTTTGTTCATAAAAAGTCATAAGAAGTTTTGTGTAAAGAATATGGAAAGAAAAAGGAAAGAAACGGGAATTAATAAATTAATTGCTAAAAATCTTAAATTAAAAATAGATTAACTTAATGTAGAATCCATGAACTATGATTCTACAAGTCTCTTTATTTGATAGCAATTACTCTAATTCTGTTTTTTTCTTTTTTTTTTTCAAAGCAATGTATGTGTTCGGATTCTTTCTCTCTCAACTAAATAAGCATACATAGCTAACAAAAATAGGCATGTACTGTAAAAAAATAATAAAAATTGAAAATAGATGACTCATGAGTAAATTCAAAAAAAAAATTACTAACGATCATGCTTATTAACAATTCATTAAAAATATTATAACCAGTTACTCGTACCGATTCGGATTATTCATTCACATCATGAGCACTTAAGAGAGAAGAAATTTAAATTTGTTCACTCACTACTTAAGTTTTATGATAGCACGAAACATTTTTCCCCCTTGAAAATTGAAATTAAAATCTATTAATTCGCTGTTAATCAATAATAAATCTATATTGAAGGAAATTGAAAATGAAGTAGATTAAAGTTGCAATAGATTGACTTGAGAATGTAATGATAATCTAAAAAAAGGATTAAAAAATATATGTAAATTTATACATACAAATTTAACATCTAATAAAAAAGATTATAAAATTATATTGGCTATAACATTTCAACATTTACTTACTACTATTCTTCTATAGATGAAATCTACTACATTCTAATATACAATAATTATCTATTAATTAAAAGATGGATAAAAAATTTGACTCGTGAATATCTATTGTTCGTTTTATATATAAATACAGTTTATGTGGTTGTAAAAAAAAGATAAATAAAATTTTATACGAACAAATATGAAGTCTATAAACAAACAAATTTAAATTAATGAAAAAAAACACTGAATCTACTTCAGAATTCTTCTTTTATTTTAACGAAACGAAGATCTATTCATTCCTGACTGTACGAACGACTGCACAGTGATAATCTGAAATAAATCCAAATAATTAAAAGTATATAATCAAACAAAGAAGTTACTTGAATTTTTAGTAACAAAACATTTTACAAAATAGATTAATAAAGAACCTAATAGATTAATAACAAATATTTTCTATAACAAGAGTGGACATCTTTTTCTATGCATCACACAGATCATAACAATAATCAATCTATTACTCTATTACTTAATTTTACTGGCTAAACTCCTAATATTAGGCAGCTTGCAAGATATGACAGTGTCAAATAGTGGGTTTCATCTCCTCCGGTTTTAGCAGAACAAGCAAGTTAAAGAAAGAACCAACTACTTCTAGAGCAGAATATGACACAATCTACTAATTTGGGAAGAGTGTGAAAAAAATTGATATACATAGATGGTCCAATATTTTTTTATCCACAGTTGACTTTAAAATATAAGTTTGAAATATAAACTCACCGTAAATATAGAAATCTTACTACTATATCACTAAGATGTTTCTCTGTGGACTTGTAGAGCATTATTAGAGAGAATAGGAGGAGCAATCGAAAATTTCCTCCCTGCATTGTCTTGCTATATATGATACATAATACAATTAATAATCGTTCATCATTTATTAATAATTATGATCATTATTAATTGTCCTAAAATAGAGTTAAATTTTCATTGGAGTAATTAAGAAGAAAATAGTATTACTTATCTATACATGCAACAGAATACCCAAGTATTGTCGCTAGCAAGGATCATACTATCATAAGGACCTCCTCGTTACTATCTATATTGCACCCAAACATGAAAACAAACTTCCTGGAACAAAATAAAACAATAGAAAGTACATCCGTAACACTCTTATACTAGAATTTACTTGAAATTTTTTAATATATTTACTTACTTGTCTTCAGCATAATACAAAAAACTATAAAAAATGAAACATAATTTTGAATGTTTGTTCAGCTACAATTTATAAAAAATTATATGTTATAAACTGATAAATATAGGATCTCGTAATTAAAAATATTTGTAGTACAAGCTTTAAAGTTACCAATAATATGATAAGCACTTAAAGTGTACAGTTGTCGGTATTTGTTCAATATTACTTAAAATATAATAATAGAATAAAAGCTCATTTGCAGCTTTTATTTTCAAATTTATATTAATGAAAATAAAATTTTCAAATATATGTATTTTTGATTGAGCACCCTGATACTCTAAAAAATACACTTTAGTGATACTAAATGTTACTACAATAAAATTTTATTACAAATTGAAATTAGAACTGAAAGTCAGAAAATTTATCAACAATTTGTGTATTGCCGAATATTTTTAAAGATAAAAGACAATAGAATATGATTATTTTTACGGCAATAGAAATAATATATAAAAAACAGCTTACATTGAAGAAACATAATGAAATGAAAAAAAATCGTTAAATAGAACAATTTTTAAAAGTACTTACTTCTTTTTTTACTAATTATTTTCGTTATTAAAAATACTTTCTTCTTCTATTTAATTATTATTATTATTAATACAATCACAAAAATATTACAAATATTCAAAAGAATTACAAATAATTAAATTGTATTAAAAACATTTTTATTAAAAAATTTATATAATTCTTTTATTATTATCTATTGTTTATTACTAAACTGATATATGCTTTATGCTGAATATAAAAATTAATGTATCAGATTATTTGTTATAAACACAAAACTCAAATTATGAATGATTATCAAAAAGCACATAAAAAAGGTATATATATATTATATCGTAATATGAAAACAAAATGATTTCAAGTTTATCAATATCGCGAACTGTAACATTGTGATTACATGAGGTTTAATTTAATTCAATAAAGAGTTGAACAAATTTATAAACAAATGCATGTGGGAATCGAAAAGAAAGAAAAGAGTTAACTTGCTGAAAGGATCAGAAGCAAATTAGAACAAGACATTTTAAAAAGTTCTGTCACCTTGAAACGAGCGAACGATTCCTTCAAATTGAAATATAAACAACAGAAAAACATTTCTCCGATAAAGTGTGTGTGTGTGTGTGTGTGTGTGTGTGTGTGTGTGTGTGTGTGTGTGTGTGTGTGTGTGTGTGTGTGTGTGTGTGTGTGTGTGTGTAATGTGCATTAAGAAAAAAACATCTCTATTTATTCGATACGAGGTTATGACGAATAATAAATAATGTGGTGAGAATCAAATAAAAGAACAATAATTAGAAGCGTCGAAACGATCAAAAGCAAATAAGAAAAAATATCAATTCAAAAAAGAAAATCATCTACGTTACTTCAAAACGAATTCCTAGGAATTGAAAATCAGAGGGAAAGAAAGCGGTTAGCCAGAATAAAAAAAGATCACTTTTATTATTTCGATATTTGCGATAAATATCACAAAAAAGTAATTTTTAGTAATTTTAAGCAATCGATAGCTCAAAAATTTATCACTGATTTATAGGTCTTTATGGATAATTATTTATTTTTATATTGTAAATATATTTGTTACCATTTTTATTATTTAACTAGAAAGCTTATTCTTTAATTATTCTTAATTAGAAATATAGTATTAGTCCAATTTGATTTTAATCTATAAATAAGACCGATATTAATGTTCTGGCAATGTTACCAAATTTATTCATTTATTTCGTTTTTGTGCAATAATACACAAATAGTGTAATACACAGAACGCATTTCTTTTATATTTAATCATATTTATATACCTTATATGCAAATCATTCACTTCAATGATTGCATATATTCGTTTTTATTAATTGTAAAGTTGGAAAAAGTTTTTTATTTTTCTAAAGTGTAATTTGTCGATGTAATTTTTGTAAAATTCCATATAATCAAATGTTATAAACACTCCAATGTCGATAAATCAGGTAACTTTACATCAAGAAAGCAATAAATAAATGAGATGTTCCTTATTAAAAAACAATAGAACTAGAGAATTATTGCAAAGGAAGAGTACAATTTATCACTATAGTGTCGCTCGAATCAGTTGTTTTATATTTTCTATCTATTAACTAGATTTTCGAATTGAGAGATAAACGCGTAATATATGACTAATTATAAAAATTCTTGTTATATGTATATTTAATCATAATAAAGAAAATAATGTAAGACATAAAATAAGATAAATAGGATTTATCATAACGGCATGTAAATTTTGCAGTGATTTTTTCATAATATCTTCACCTTTGCATTTGTTAATCGTTCTACAATCTATATGTAAACTATTAATATCAATTAATCAATAAAGTCAATATCATAAAATATAATTGACAATGAAAGCACAAAATATTTTATGAAAATGAGAAATAAATAAATACGTCATACAGAGAAAAATATAATATATTTCAGATATTATTATAAAATTAATCTTCTCATAAAATTATATGTTATTTGGTACTATTTCTTACTATATATACGCTGCTCTGTATTACCTGAAAAGTATAATAAGGGTTGATTTAGAATATTAAAATAAAAAGAAAACTTCATATAAACATATGTCCTATTTGTTTTTAATTTATATCAACTTTCTTCTTTAACATATTGTATGTGCTTATCTTTATAAGATGTTTAAAATGACTTCTTGGGTCTGACTACCTGTTTGTTCAATTCTTTCAAAATATTTAAGCACTATTAACAGGTATTCTGTACAGGCATTCTGATGGATTTCATATAACCCCATAAATATTAGTCCATCGGATTTAAATCGTGCGAATTGACAAGTCAGAAAATAGGACCTCATAACTTAATTACTTATTTGAAAATTGTTTATTCAAAAATTGTCTTAAACTTGACTGAAATTGGGTGGGATAACGTAAAATTTGTTATAACTCAAAAATATAATCAAATGAAGCATATTTTTATATGAATTTTTTTATTACCTTAATATATGTGATATGTGTATATTACTATTAAAATATTTTATTACCGTATATATATATGTGTGTATATGTGTGTATTACTGTTAAAACACTTTTTGAGAAAGTACGTGAAATAGATATTAATATTTCTTATTACACTTTATTGCATACAAAAGTGAGGAAAAGAATGTAAAAATGAAAATGTATTCTTATAAAACCCTTCAAAAATGGAATCTCCTGAGACAAATTGCAAAACAGACTTATCGCAATTTTAAAAAATAAGTGCATGAAATTATTATGCTCTCTTAATTACTGAAATAAAAAAAAGCAATTGACTTTTTGAACATATAGACAAGTTATTTTGTTTCTATAATAAATACTAGAGTAAGTATTGCATATGATACAAACAATATATATATATGTCAACAATAATTGTATGTTTCAGATCAATATAGTAAAGTAAAAGGTATAGTAAAAGATTCTTTAATAATTTTCTAAGTTTTTAAATACTATAACAAGTTTATTACGAATAAAAACAGAATAAACAAAAGTATAAATTCATAATACTTACTAATTTATTCCATTTTATATTACGATAAATCAAGAATATAAAAACATTTTTGGCTTTGCTATTGCTACTTATAATTAATCTTTAATCAAATTGTATTGACAATTTCGTTGAGAAAATTTTGCCTTAGTTCACAAAGTTAAAGGAGGATTTGTACAATTACTATTTAATATATTAATAAATAGTTAACATGTAGCTGCAGGCTATAAAAGTATTACAATATTTAAAGTAATATTTAGTACACTGTGACAATTTCATTTCTATGCTGATTGAATATCTTAGACATTAAAAAATGAATTTGCAAAATCTGTTGTATCAACTATTGCTATATCATCTTAAAGTATTATTTAAATAAATAGAGAATAAATGTTCAATTTCATAAATAGATAATTCAATTAATTGTAGTACTATTAGATTCTTTCCATTATTATTTTTTAGAATATAAACTTTCTGAAGATGAATATAGAGATAATGATGAACATAAAAATAATATTCTGTATGATAATGAAAATAATAATAGAAATATTATGTATGTGGAAGAAAATAACGAAAATATCGCACATATGGAAGGTAAAGATGAGAAATTAAATACAGATTTGTTTGAAATTCAAAGATTTGGTAATATAGTTAAAAAATATCTATATGAGAATACATTTGTATATGACGGAAACAACTGTAAAATGCATAAATAGTGTTGTTAGTTTTAGCTAATACAAAAAGTAATCTCCATACAAAATTTTCTTATAACTACGATAAACCAACCAATTCATTGAACTTTCTATATTAAATAAACACTTATTCTTACAGAAAACAAAGCTTTCTAGGTTAACAAAACGAGTTTACCTTAATAGAAAATAAATGTGCGCAGATGATCAAGTCGATGGAGTTACCAAAGTGAAAAAAACAAGAAAAGAGAAAAAAGAGGAGATTGAAAGTAAGAGACAAGAGACGAACGAAATCTACATCAGTAAGCTTCTTGTGGAACCATATTTCATACGTCTTCAGATCTGAATCATTGTTAATCCTACGTTTTCTGTTTCGTGATGTATCTCATCTTTATTGACAATACTAATCATTCCATCTTTTTCTCTCCCTCTCCGTGTCTCTCTCCCTCTCCCTCTTCCTCCCCTCTCTCCCTCTCTATTTCTTTACAAATATATGAAAAAAAGATAAATACATTTATAGAAAGATTTATAAGGGATATCCACAAAGTTTTCTTAGAATATTCTTATGAATTTGCAAGAATATTACAGTAACAGGTTTTAAAATAATATATAGTAACTCCAGTTTATCAGGTTTTTAAAGATATATTATAAAAATTTGAGCAGCGATGCCATACAAACAAGTCGGTCGAAAAGCAAAAAGATATCAAATATCTTTCCAGAAATGCTGTTGTATATGTATCTCTTATTCTCTTTCATATCATACAACATTTACATATGCGGATAGATATATATATATATATATATATATATATATATATATATATATATATATATGTAGAGAGAGAGAGATAGAGAGAGAGAAATGAACATATATGAATTTATAGAGAGAGCATGCATACGTTTATGAAGAGATGTACGTACCTCTTTCTTTCTCTTTCTCTCTTTAGTATTATTTTTTATTTTTAGTATTTCCGTTAAAAGTTGGTATTCCATTACTTAGCGAGGGATAAAAATGTCTTCTTTTTGTATTGAGACTATATTGGCAAGGACATCACTAATCGGATTTCGATAATGCGTTGATTAACAAGCGAGTCGAATAAGCTTGGGAAGATTTATTTCATATCTATTTCTATATTATTCTTATATTTTGATCCTCTTTCAACTAAAAAAATTCACTCAAACAATACATTGATTGTTTGAGTGAATTTTTTTAGTTTTTTTTTACTTTCCTATCATAGTTTATTACTTCTCTCTTTCTTTTCTCTCGAGAACATGGGTGACCTTATATAGATTTTGTTCTCATTCAGCTAAATATTTACTATGTTTTGTTTCGAGTTATTTTCGTTCTTCTAACAAGTTTTTTCTCTATGTGCGTGGTCTGTTCTGCTATTTCCAAACGAGTTTTAATCTCGAAAGCAACTTGAAGAAAGAACAACAATCTCATTTTCGATATCGATTTGTTACATCTCGATACGTTAATAGATGAAACTTTTTAATAATTTTTATTTATTTTAATCGCCTTACGTTCACCAGACTTAATCGGGACCAGAAATTATGTTTTCCTTGAGGTATTGTAGTTAGATTAAAATACTTATTGTCTTATTAGAATGTTTTATTATAACAATGACATTGACAAAACAATCGAAAAGTATTTTCGTCCGGTGTATAAAGAGGAGTGGCGAAATCGATGCAGCAAATTTTCGTAATACATCTATTATGATATATTTTCCTTCAAGGATGGACAACGATATGCTTTTTCTTATAGTGTCAAGTTTTTTACCAAACTGTAGCGTAATTAGTATTAATTTCCACATTACGAAAAGAATAGTTTTGGAGACTATGCGACTATTGTGATAAAAACGATCGGAAATTACGAGGAAAGTAATTGGTAGTGCTGTCGTGAATTCATTGATGCTCCTTATGTGACACTCCGCTCATATGCTTGGTATTCTTAAATTCTCTTCTAAGGGTCATATATTTGACTGTGAAAATTCGTTGGATACTTGCTAAGGATAAAAAACATTACTCGCTATTGCCTGAATCTTAAATAATCTTAGTTAAGTTCATAACTTTCTAAAATGTTCCAGGCAGACAATAAATACAAGACTATGTGAGATATATAGTAGCCTGGAATCTACTTTTCCATACATTGTTATTGGAAAACTCCTCCTACGAGTTATTCGTTTGTGTACCTTGTTACTTTATTGTAAACAAACCGTCTTCTTTATCGTACTCGTATATGTGCAAAAATATATTATCTTAGATTTTCAAACATGATAATATATAAGTTCATTTCTACGTATAAAACTACGTACAAAACAATGAAAATGTGTTCATTTTTAATTTTTCAAACATATTAAACTTTCTTTTTCTGTCATAAATAGTTTTTATAATTACTACACATTGACGATCACAATTTATCACAATTTTCATCACGACAAAAAATTATCATTTTCGGGTATATACATTACTTCTTAATTATTTTCCAGATATAACGATATTTATTTTCTTTTTTAAATATTATCAACCTTGCTTCTCGAGTATTTCCAATTTGATTTTTTAATGCGAAGGAACAATTGAGTACATAACGTTTTTCAATATTTACCAATTGCCAATGTGTTAAATATAAATGACTAGCTGTACATGATGTGTGTGTGTCCCACTGTTCTTAATATCTACAAAAGTAGCATATGTATTACTTACCTTAAATTTGCAAGTGATTTATAAGTTTTTCTGTCTTTCTAGCAATCTATAATTGTTCATTAAAAACAATTCAAATTAGATAAATATTATCATTTTCTTTCTTTTTTCGATTTAAGTGAGTGTTTGATGGAGAGAGAGAGAGAGAGAGAGAGAGAGAGAGAGAGAGAGAGAGAGAGAGTGGGAGAGAGAGAGAGAGGAGAGAGAGGGAGAGAGAGAAGAAACTGAAATACGTTGCTTCAAGAATGTTAACGAGTTGCTGAATCAATAAAAAGAAAGAAAAAAGAATATAATGTTCTGCATACATTTATTTCTTTCTTCACTCATGCTCGATATTTTTCTCGCAGAAAGTTAGAAATACGTAACCTAAGGACGTATTTAAAATAGAAGGAAAACAGATGCCTTTTAGCATTTTCAAACCAAATTCTCGCTATCCTATCGCGTCGTTGTCAATACTATAATTCTTAGATAACCCATGCGTTTCTCTAATATCTCTGGGGACATAAATAGTTCAGAAGATTTTTAAAATCTTTACTTATAAAAATGCACTTCGATAAATTCTTTGAATTTTACATCAGTCTGATCTCGCTTTGTAATACAATAGACTTGTAATTAAATTTTATACTAATCAGAATCGTAGATGGAATATTCTTATCCAATAGGAAGCAAATCTTTTATCCTAGGCAAGTTTCATAGATGGTGAGTAGAAGAGGGGGAAGTTAGAAGAAATCAGTCAGAAAAATTAGAAAAGTCGGTCAGTATTCGTCATCCTGTAAAAGTGGTTACTATTTAGCTAATAAGTCCGCGATTGATTTTTAGTCTGTATTCTGTATTCTGTGAAACCGATAACTTATTAATGAATTCGTATTAATATGTTTATTAATTAATAGATCCATATGAATGTGTTTTGTAAAATTGGTAACTAGGTAATATGCCCATATCCTGCATTTTAACCGATAATCAGTATATAAGTCTGTGTTCCGCATTTTATAAAGATAGTAATAAATATTCAAAGATCAGTATATCTGCAATCAGTTAAACGGTTTGTATTCTTTCATAACTCCTATTGAACATTGTTCGACCAATTCATTGCGATGAAAATCCACTCTTGTATATCATACTTTCAAAGAAAAGATAAGCCATGATTTTAAAATTTTTATTTTAATATAATACTGCTTTCTTCGTGCACCATTTTTTATCTATCAGATCTTCTATTTCATTCTATTAAACTATGTCTCTTTGTTCCATCGCTCATCATTGTTTCCTAGATTAACTCCTAATAAAGACTTCACGGCCTGATCAAAAACTGGATATCTTGAATTACGTTACAGAACATAACAATAAAAAAGCTTATATAATAAAATCAATTCTCTTTGATCACCTATTATATTATGCTATAATATATTTGTGCTAATTATAAAACCTAAAGGCAAGAATTGCAAAACATAAGTTGAGAAAACGGCAGTATCAGTATCGGAAATATTCTTTTTAGATAATACACAAATGAGTGATACAAAGTGGTAGTTATTAATTTCTGCTTTTATATAGAGAACTTAATTTTGCTAACAATTATAAAAATTATCGAAATCTATATAATAAATTGTTAAATGTTATAATTGTTTTACAGAACTATTTGTAATTAAACTGTGTTTTCATCAGAAAGCGTTACGTTATTTCATGTATATTTTAATGTCATACGACTTGTAAGGAATCGTAGGAAAGTAAAAAGATTCTGAATGGTTATTACAGTTTGTTTTTACAGTCTGTTATGATTATTATAGTAGTCTTTTTTTTGTTCTTACAGTGATTTTTACAATTATCCTTTTTTTACAAAAGATGAAAAGATTTGTATAGAGCAAATAAAAAAAATCAAGTGCAGAGGAAAAAATCAATGCAGAGAAGAAATAAAAAATAGGAAAAAAGAAGAAAATATCCACACGATGATATGCAACAATTGAAGTTATTCTACTATATAAATAACTGTAAGAAATTTTAATTTCCAGCTATTAGCTATTGATACATAAATGATACCTGTCAGATATTGTATATCCTGAAAACTTCAATAAGTAAAATTAAATTAAATGAGTCAATTCTCAAATTGCGGTTAAAGTAAAAGTCAAATCAATATTAAATCGATAGTTAGTTTAACTTATTCAAGCTGAACAACAATTACCTTAGATCGTTACTAGATACTTTATAAATAAAGAATATATTACTTTAAAAAATTCTTTTACATGTAGAAAATGTTAAAACTTGCACGAATATATGTAAGTTTATATATATAGTTGCAACAATCATACAACAAAACTATACAAAACAGATTGCAGTTTTTTGCAAAGTGAATAGACTCCTGGAATTTCTTTAATAGTTTTTGTTAAGTAGAAAATTCAAAAAGAACTGAATCGAAAAATATTCTAATAAAAAGAAATGGAATTTTCAGATCATCTTTAACGATCGTATTGTGGCATTGCATGTATCGATAACTTTCAGAGTATGGTAAATTTATCGATAGAACGTGGGTTAGATGTAAATTATTTATATTGGATAATTATTTTACGAATGGAAATATTATAGAAAAAGAATATATTTTCAGAATATATTCTTAGATTTGCAATATGTGCTAATTGTACATTCCTTAGATATGCAACATTTGCTAATTGTACATTTTTTAGATATGCAAAACTTTTATTGAAGAGTTTTATTCTTAAAAATATTGATACATGGTTATATATAAAGTTTTCTATTAGGATTATTTCTATTAAATAAACAATATTGGATCAAAAGTTTAATAATTGAAAAGTATAATGATTTTACGTAGTAGGAGATAAGTTACAATTGACAACCATAATTCTCTATTTTATAAACTTTCTATATGTGGTAAGGAAGGTGTTTATTTAAACAGTTCTTATGGATTTCTTTGATTTTGATTGAAATGCTTTTGCTGATAGTGTATAATGCATACCAATCTATCTAATATTAGCAGTAGTAATGATGCAATAAAGAATTTTTTATCATAATTTAGATGAATATAATTAAACAGAAATGTTAATAAAATATTATAATATTCAATATTAAAATATAGAAAATATTGTTAGTTAATCAGTAAAAAAGAAAAACGTTGAAAAGGGCAAGTACTAGAATTTTTTTAATAAAATATGAAATTTTTAAACAATTTAGTAAAATAAAGTTTTGAATACCTTCTTTTTATTTGAAAGATTACATCTATCACCATTATAATATTGTAAATATTGTTATTTTGTAGAGATTCCAAAATTTATATGGATCTCATAAACATTTAATTTATATCATAGAATTAGAACTTGCAATAGATGTTTGATAATGGATTTGTAATTAATAATACTTATTTTTAATTATAATATTCAAAGGGAGTAAAAACATATGAAAATTTTAAAACATGAAGAATTTAATCAATTTAAATTCTAATCTTGTTACTAACAATAAAAAAAAGTCGTGATGGAAAGTTTCATTAGATTACCAATACTCAGAATGTTGGTGATTCAATAGAACCTTCCCAAAATTTTGGCACGATAATATCTAACATTCTGTAGTAATATGGAACAAGCGAACAACAAATAAGTGCCTACAGTTGTAATAAATAGTTTTGAACAAAAAATATTCTATATATCATTGTAATATATCATATTATGAGTCATAAGACATTGTAATAACATTTTATATCGAACTAAATAATATTTTGTAAAAATAGTTTCTACAAAGTTAAAAATATCTGATATAACATAATAAATTTATTTTTAAATTATGTTCCAAAGTAATAATTATAATAAAATTATATATTTTTATAACTTAACTAAACTTTAAAAAATAGGATATATAATATTTTTAAATTGTTAGTTTTCAATTCATTTTTAACATTTAAAAATTGTTTCATAAAAATTTTAAATTATAAATTAGAAACATTTCCTACTTTCTACATTAAAAATTTTTTTAAATTTAATTTTTTAATTTATTTTGCAACACGATAATTTTTATTATAATATTAGGTATAATAATTTTTACTATAATAAAATTAATTATTTTGCTTTTGTTATATAAGATTCTAAATAAGATTCTTTTGATTTTATTTTTTTTAGTCTCTATAAGAAATAGATGATGCAAATGAAACAATCAGAGCATCGAAAAATAGACATTACTGCTGGTAGATTACATTACATAAAAGTAGAATTATTATCTGCACGTTGTTTATGGAGACTATTTTGCATCATCTTCAGTATAAGGTAAGCTAAAATAACTACATATTATACATCAAATGAAAGATATAGTATTTGACTTGTATTGCAAAAAGGATTTAAAAGTTCTTTTTTTTATGAAAAAGGAGATATATCTATACAAAATACTATATAATAACTATCAAAATTTGTAAATCAGTCTTAAGTAATTGATAGTAAATATTGATCACTTTGGTGCATTTAGCAAATAATAATAGAATTCATTATTTATAGTATATATGAAATCAGGATAGTTTAGATAATGCATTTACTGTCAATTTAATCTTTATCTAATAGAAATCAATGTTTATATGTAATATTTAAAAAATATGGAAGAATTGAAAATCATATATTATTATATATTTTATACTAAAGATTAAATTTGTTATAAATGATAACTGCATTTTTGTAAATGACAGTAAGCATATATTTATAAACTAATTATTATTTATATACATTTATAAATATATTTTTAAATAAACAAAAATACTAATAAATTTGATGATACTAAATATATTAAAATATTTTTTAGCAAATAACAGCAGATTAAAATTGCTTTTTGTGTATTCAAGAATTCTATCTCGTTCTTCATTAACAATATATCTTACAATGACTAAGCAGGAGGTATGAGAGCTTTGAATTTAGATTTTCTTCAAAATACAGATTGCCCCAAAGAAATAAGCTTTTGTAAAGTAAGGTATATATTAATTAATCCCATGATGTAACACTAAATAAGCCAAACTAATTTTCGTAATTATTAAAAAATGGTGTCATTGAGATTGATTCAAGAATAATATTTATGAATCTATAGTTATATAGATTTAGTAATATTGAGCAAAAAACATTCCTGAATGATTTTAACATAGATTAACGTAATTCATTCGATCAGGATTATCAATTTTCATCAATTTTTACTCCTAAAGAAGTTGCTATTTTATAATAAATAATTTTTGGTGAAGAGTTATATGATTAATTATTTAAAAAAAATTAAAATTAGTATTAATTAGAGTTATTAAAATTTTTTTGTGAAGCACATTTAAGTGATAGTGATGTACCCTTCTCACTCATTATTAAATCTTATATGCATATATTTAAGGTAAGAATTACTATTATTTTCTTTATCTTTTATATTATTATTCTGAAAAATCTTTTCTGAAGTAACATAAATTACAATAACATTTTATATTAAGATTAATTTTGCAATAATTAATTTCTGTAATACATTTTTTTTGATAGAAATTATGTAATATTTAATTTCGATGTGATAATATCAAATAATATACTTTTATATTTTTTAATATTTTTGATTAGGTCATAAGATTCAAAAATTTTGATAATAATTAGTTTAGTAATAGTATACTATAATATTTAGAAAAATATATTAATGAAAATAAATTAATAAATGAGTTTAATAAATTAGTATATATGTAATACTAACAACAAGATCAAATAATAATTAAATAATAAATTTAGATATTATTTAAATAATAAACAGGATATTACATAAATATTAATTAATTATTAATAATAATAAAATAATAGATTTATATCATAAATAATAATATCTAAATTTCTTATTTAAATATCATTTAGATTAGTATTTGTTGGAAATTATATTTACCACAGAAGAGATCAATGCATTCTCATATTTTCTGGCACAGATGTTATTTTCGTTTTATCTCGCGTGATAAGATTATGTGTAGTGTATTCTCAAATAGTCTTTAATTAGTGTAATAAGTGTTTATAATATATTATATTGTGCCTTACTTGTATCATTTATCATTGTATCATTATTTAAGTTATGAAGTATATTATAAATAATATTTAAAAAGTTAATTAAGACTAGATGAAAAACTAATTTTTAAATATGAGTTTAACTGAAAGTATGATATATAAGTATGAATAAAATATCAAGTAATACATAGAAACAATTAAAAAACTAAGTAAAATAAAATAACTTGAAGAAATCAGTATTCAAATCAAGTTTTAGATGTTTATATAATGTTATTGAATTACCTTCGAATACTATTAATTACTTATTTTTATGCTGATTAATCATTTTCATTAATCAGTATTATTTACAAAACACAAATTATGCATGTGTGTGTTTTAGGTGGATATTTAATACTTTTCTATTTGGATATAAAAGAAAACTATAAAAGATTGATGTTGACTTATATTAACAATTGTACAAAGTATCGATAAAATATGTTTGGAAGTATCACATTGATTGGTTTCATTCTAACGTTCATACAGTTTATCAGCAAGTAAGACAAAATTGAATAAATATTGTATAAAATAAATAATTTCAAATTACTGTTTTTGTAAATTGCAATCCTTTTTTCCTTTTTAATAAAAAAAAGTGAGGTGTGAAAGATGTTAAATATAACATTAAATTTTTTCTTTATTTTTAAATTATATCAATGATGGTAGCATTCAATATTTTAGAATTGTTCAATTGTTCATACTCAGAAACTTGTTACATCATTTAAATACAAAAAACAAACAGAAATCAATCCAGAAATGCATTATTAAGCTATTGTATTCATCTAATCTTCCTTTATGGATTGTATCATTTTCCATCTAACTTTGTAAGACTTATATTTTGGAATGAAAATAAAAGTAGTCTGTTGCAATTTATTTATAGCAACATGTCTAATTTGGTTTTTGGAAATGGAACATTAGCTGGATAAGTAAGGAATATTTTTTTCTTCCTGTAATTAATTTAATTTAATCATTTAATTAGTAGGTACAAGTAGTTATAAGTTTAATCATGTTTTTGCTTTTATTGACGAATAATGAACGAGTTATCCATTAATATACAGATTATAAAAATATACGTCTGAGAAATATTTTCTCTGTGAATAAAATGTGAACAATCTAAAAAGTAGGAAATAAGCTTTTGTTTAAGGAGTCCATAGTAACCTACCATATTTTATTTTGAAATAAATAATCATGTATATATATGTATATTCATGTTTTATGTGCATATAAAATATTCTTTTTTGTAATATCATTTTTTTATATTTTAGGAAAGAAATGAACACAATGAAGAAATGCTCCATATTGCAGCTAATTGGACTGAATATTCGAATATTATGTACTATGACTTTGTTTGTTCACTTCGATTCTGACGTACATTGTTACTGGTAATTATGTTATCGCAGAGAATGTTTTTATAGTAATATTAATCGTTTAATATTGTTTAAAGTTCCGTGCTTATTAGACTTTCGTTGAGTAAGGACGTTTATTATTCTTGGAAATAAGAAAAGAAAATATTTTACGAATCAATATTATCATTTGATCATAGATATTCATCACCTGATTGAAAGTTTGTTGTCATTACATCATATCAAAAAATTCATAATACACACTAGGATTGAGAAAAACAACAAAAAGACTCAGGAGATTGAATCATCCAAAGTGATATTGAAAAATATAACAGCAAATTGAAGCTATGAGAGCAAAGAAGATATTTTGACTAGTAAATTTATTAATCGAATCTACTAGTCTAGTAGTAATAGTGGAGAAGACAGATTCTGGCAAAAGCAGTTTACTGCAGTGTACAAGTAACATTTTAAGAATTGCCACTGAAGGAAGGCTTTTTTAAAATCAGTGATGATTATCTTAGTTAATAATTATAGATTTTTTCTACATCAATTAGAACTCTTAGTCATAGTATGGATAAATCTCATTATAAGTTTAAATTTGTTAATTGATCAAGGACATTGTTTCGTTTTCTTACACATTGGTGTAAGAGAAATAAGTTTAAGCAGTGATCAACGTGCCCATATCAATCTCACTAGAGTAGTCTATACAAATATGAACATTTATATATTGAAAATCCACTTTTAGCAGTAAATGTTAAGTGGCTTGTCGAGGATTACATATATCAATAAACAAGACTAGAAATTTAGTGATGCATCAACTGCAATTTCCATAATGCATAGTGGCTTAATTCAGGCCAAAAGTGACTTTAATACTTCTGAAATTTCTGAAGTTGAGCAAATTTGTGGTGGAGAAGACATCTCTGAAAAGGAGCTGGAGAAGAAAGAAAAATCCATGTACGAAGGGAAGATTCAAGAGGCAGGACGAATGAAAATATGGACGAAATATTATTGAAAGTATTGGAAGCTGTTTATGTTACAGAGATAAAAACGATTGCTCATGTATCTATTAAGGCTTACGTCTCCTATTTTAAAACGAAGGTAAGTGTTTTGTTGCTATTGTTGGTTATACTTTTATTATTTTCGTCTTTTATTAGGTCAACATTAAGGAAACGTTAATTATCTCGAAAAATGATATGGCTTTGTTTAAATGGAAAGGATTGCATTTCTGCAGTTTTATTGCATAGAAGTAATTTACATCTATTATGGGCTAACTGTACATTTATAGTGAGATAACAGCAATAGATATCTTTCTGCAGATGTTTTCTTATTACAAAGTTTGCACTCCTCCAAAAACTTACATGTTTCGTATGCATGAACATATATTTCTTCAATAGCAATCTGCTACTATATCTTGAACAAGTGAATTTAATTAGCAAGTAGAACTTTTAGAATAAGTAGACTCGATTTGAGTTAAGGTAGAAAATCTGATAACTTAGATAAAATTCTTAAGTATAGTTATGAAGAGAAAGAAATAATATTGAATAGTGTTTTAAAATACAAACTATCAAAATATCGGCTAAAGTACTTCAGTACAAAATACATTTTGTTGACTAAAGTATGTAAATAAAGACACGAGATTAAAGTACGATAGAACTTATATATTTTGAAAAATATAATGTTTATAATCATTCTAATGAAAGATTAATATTGTTGTTCGTATTGATTCTGAAAAATCTATTTTCATCAGTGCTTTTTTCCAATTATCTAACATAGAAAGGGAAATCTATATCGACGTATAGATTTTTTCCAGGATAGGTTTGTATGATTTTCGTTTAAAGATCAGTATTATTGCTCAAAAATCAATACTTTCTTTAGCGATTATTTACGATGTATTTAGATCCATTTGAAAAATATTCCGATCATATAGTTTAGCAAACCTTATAAGAAGTTGAGTTAGAAGAAATAATCCAAGATAGTTGCTGGATTGAATTTTTGAATATTTGAATAAGGAATAAATTTTATTTTTTCTCTAATAATATCCATTATTGTGTTTGACTTGTCTAATCATTAAGCATAATAAACTTTTCATTCTGGATGAAGCAATGGCAAATGTTAGTTTATATACAGACTTGTTAATTCAACAGAGAATTATGAATAAATTTAGTGATTGCTGAGTCTTTACTAAAGCACACATTTATGGATAGTGATAAAATACTCATGGTGGATGCTGGACATTTAATGATAAATATAAAAACTATTTTTAGTAAAAATTTAATTTGTTTCATTGCTCTCTTTCTTGAATATCTTTCATTTAGAAATTGAATTATTTTTATGTTTTGTTACAAAATAATAGTTACCTTTATCAAGAAACTGGTTTTACAATTCAACAGCACTTGTAGAAATTATAAACAAAGTTAGAATGTTTTTTCTTCTTCTGAAAAATTTTATTTTTTATCTACTTTTTTTTTAAGTTATTTTATGACGAATAATCAGTCGCAATCACTATAATAATAAATTGGAATAATACGTACACAATAATAATAAATTGGAATAATGTCGTACACTTTATTATTTGAAGTGTTGGTCTGTAATGCTCTATTTTTTTATGGCAAGTTCTTTTTATATTTTTTATATACATAGGTTATGTATAACATTTAGGTATAGGCTATGCCTCGTATTTATTGTTACGTATATTTAATATTTGAAAAAATCAATATTATTTATGAAGATAAATTAAATACTCTATTCATTATTTTCAAAAAGTTATGAAAATACTATGTACCATATAATATATTTATTTCATTTATTTTTATTTGTATGAGCTTATTATCAAATAATAATAATTTTCTTTTTGCAGATTATCAATAATTATTTAGATAAATATTGAATTTCATGGTCAAAAATAGATATTACTATGTAATATTGTGGTGGAAAGTGAATAATTAATTTTCTAAAGGTAGGTGTCTATTTATAAGTTTCATACAATAGTCCCTCTTGAGAGTATTCTCCAATTTTATATAAATTTTAGAACAACTTCGAGAATTTTTTTCTCAGATAGCTTCTAGCATATTTACCGAGAAGTTATAGATAGAATTCTCAGAACCATGTTTATTTGAGATTCGTCTATGTCCAATTCATCTGTTCTGCAATTTGCTTTGAATAGGCATGAAATAACATCTATGGTCATCTGTTTTGCAGGTCGTTTTGAAATAAGAAATAAGGTGACTATGGATGTGAATACACTAATAAGTAATTTGCAACATTTATTGCGAGAGTGATTTTCGTGACGTGTGTAAATACGTCTGAAATAATAATCGGCGAATTAAATTGACTTGCCGTAACTGCTTTCAGATAACGAAATAAGGTGTAATGCAAATTCTTGCTTTCTTTGTTTCGGAAAGTGATCTTCAACTTCCAAATGTGTCCGATATATTTGCTGAGAGCTCGTATGCAGAAGATGATAGATAAAAAGTGCTAGATGAAGGAAAAAATAATCAGATAAATTTCTTGGTTAGGTAATTTTCTTGAATGTAGTGGGAATGTTATCTTGAATTTTGGGATATAAAAAGCAAAAACTGTAAAAGAAAAGAACAGAATGCCTAAGAAAATTTCTTTAGTAAATTTAATAGCAATGAAAATGCTAAAATAACACGATGCATTTTTATATCTTTTTTTATTATTGTAAATTTTTAAAAATTTCAAAAGATACTTAAAATCATTTAAACTCAGATAAAAAATTGAATTGTGTAAAATCCTCCATTTCCAATTCAGACAATAAGATTTAATAAATATATGTTTTTTATATCCTATTTTTGATCCAAACTTTTCTGTTTTTCTTTTTCTTTTTTTAAATAACTATTCTATATACAGTAACACATCTAATCTGAGCTGATATTTTGAACAGAACTATGTTTATAATTTTCTCTTGTAGCATTTTACATTTTGTATAATGTAGCACTTCAACATTTATTGAAAAGAAATCAGAGATCACTCTTATGAATTATTACGAAGAATAAGTTGTGTCAATATTTGCACACTTATGTAATTCTCGCAAGAAATGTTGCAAGTTACTTTATCTGTTACTTTATAGACATAGAAAAACTTTGTGTTTTTATTATTATAATATTATAAAAAAAAACAATCCAGAAGCACAGTTCTACTCTTGATATAATAGTTTCAACATTGAATATTGAAAATATTGGAAATGTGCTATTGTAATATTTTGCTTTTTTTCCGTGTTTTTATAATTTTATAATTTATGGTCTTCATCCCACAATATTGAATTTACTTTATATATTATTTATTTAAAAGTCTCATCTTTCTTCCATTCTTTTTTTGCAGTCATTAGAGCTCTCATTCTCCTATAGTTACTCTCAGAATACAAAACTGATTTATATTTTCGAAAGAGTTTTACAACAGTAATATTAGTTTGTTTTTATTTGAGAGCATATTACACATTCGCTCTTTGACAGTTGAACTTCTCTCAGATAGTTTTATTTTCAATTACACGCCTATTTTAAGATATTGCAGAATTGAATTTTAGTTAGTGTTATATATATATAGAAATATATAATGTGTGTGTGTACGTATGTATGTATGTATATATGTATGTATATATAAAAATGCAGAATAACATTTTATGTAACAAAGAAAAGGAAGTATGTAAACAAAGGAAGAGTAAAATAATCATTCTTATGTGATAGGTTGGACGATTTGCTTCAGATAGTTCATGTTATTTTAAAATGAATCATAAAGGCTGAAGATCATTTACTAAACTTTGGTTTCTCTATTTTTTTTTTCTTGGTGGCATATGGGATATTACGAATACACGTTTGAGTCAATATGGTATGTATATACATAAGGTGACTCATATCTTTCCATTCAAAATATAATTTTGTTTTTATTTTTTTTCTTATCTTCATGTCCATGTATTTGATCTTTTTTGTTACTAAAACTATTTTATTGAAATGAATATTGATGAGTATCAACTTTAATAATTGAAATATAGATATAATATATTGATACAATTATTGAAATGAAATAAATTACATCTTATATGTTCATCTCGAGTTAAATATCGAATACATTTTATATATGTAAATGGATTCACAATTTTATATGAGAATTGACTACTTATTTATTGTTGCTTAACAACTTCAAATTAAAAATTACAATAAATTAAGATTAGTATATAATAGTATATGTTATCTTCTAAATAAGGAACTTAATAAAGTTGAGAAAGTATTATAAATATTGAGAGATAACTCAAAAGTTTAAGTTGTGACACTTAAATTTAAATTTTGATAAATGTTTAACTTTAGTTAAAATTTTCTTCGCAATTTCAGTTTTCTAAGATGAAGAATTTAAGTATTTCATTGAAAGATGAAATGTTCACAACGTGAAGTTCTACTTGTCCTTGTTGCCAGTGTGTCAAGGCCATTTTGGATTTGCATGTCTCGACAGGTTACCATGAAGCAATTACAGATAATTAATTACAGGTAATTAATTTTTTTGTCGAAGTTACAGTTTCATTCAATATATTAATCGATAGTTGTTATGTGCCGAATATATTCAATCTCAAGATATGTAATCGAGTCATTCTCTAAAGAATGATCGGCTCAGACATTTGTACTGATTTGTCAAAATTTCATATGATAACATTTTTGTGTATTACTCTCTCGAAAATGGTTAAGTCAGAAATCGAAATATATCTGCTCTTTCTGACTGGTTAATTTTGATTAAATCTCTTCTTAAATAGATGTTACGTTCTGTGGTGTTATTTAAGATTCAGTTCAGACAACGAGTGACTGGCCAAGGAGATACAGATTTATAAGATGAAATAGGAGGAAATCTGATAGATTATGAGATAGATATTAGACGTACTGCTCTTTTTTGGGTTTTCGTATTTTTACTTTTCTTCTATGTACTAATCTTTTTCGTTCCCTCACTTTTCATTCTGAAGATGCTCGACAATTTGTTTCTATATTTCGCCTAATACATGTCATCCATTTATAAGGATATCTCTGAGAGTTCTTCTTTGAGAAACTAGACTGGAGCTAGTCTATCGATCGGAGTTCGTCTTTCAAGTATGCTGTCCATCGGAGCAGTCTCAGCAACTTTTTTTCTCTATTCGTCTATTTTTGGAGATATTGATGCGATTTTTGTATCTGTAGGAGAATGTAGATTTTCGGATTTCGTATGCATTTCGATTTGTTCTACCAGTTTTTTGGTCTTTCTTATCTAGGATGTTCTCGTTCTGACCTGTTCCTGTTTTGGCTACTTCCATTGGAAGAGTATGAAGTATATGTCTCTATTTTCTTATCTAGAATCCAGTACAAAATCGATATCGCAATAAATTCTAAGGTTCATTATTCTTTTAGTCAGAATTTTCAGTCATTTGAATGACTGACTCAATAATTTGTGGAAACTATGTAGTTTTCATGGGAAATGTAATTTTTTCCTAAATAGTTACTAGCTTCGAACCATTTAGTAGAATATCTTTTTAATATAAAAGTCAAAAATCAAAGATATTCCTTACTATTACTTTATCTTGTTCAGAGTAATGAAATATTTTCTCTATTTTCCTTAGCCTTTTTTTACCAGAATTTGCAGAAAAGGAATAATTAGCGAATTTTTCTTCCGAATCTTATTAATTGATTTAGTGGGTAAAATAGTGTAGTTAACTGCACTAGCATTGGCTTGTTGAATGTTACGAAGAAATTGATTTTTCCTTATTTCTTCATTGCATTTTTTGATGACATGACGCACAATATTTTAGGTCTCACTACGAAATTATCTGTCTTTTGTTATGAGGCTCCATGGTGTTTTTATAATATTTAATTTAATACAATTTTTTAATTAATTAATATTTTTCATAGAAATTTTATAGAAAGCGATAGATTACTTTTTCGCATTATAATGTTTATTATTCAAGTACGAGAAAGTACTTATTAGCGAGAAACACATGCAACTTTTTGAAAAGCCAAAGAAGTATAGAAAGATTTTAGTTTTAATTAATCCATGTACGGTTATCTTATCAAATGTGGCTGGATAACTCATTGTGCTATAGGCAAAGTTATCTGCCCTTTCTTTATTAGACTTTGAAGAATAATCCTCATAGTGGACTATAAGCCTTATCTTTTTAAAGTATATACTATTTCAGTATTGATAATCATAAAATAAAATAAAAAGTTGAAAACAATTGTTTTAATTCTTAAAATATCTATTATGACATTTATGAAGAGAAATTGAACTCTTTATAGCATTTTATAAATTTATTTTAAGGCAGATTTATAAAAATCTCAATGACTTATTTCCACATTATGTGTACCTAAGTAAAAAATCTGAATGATGCATCTGTTGTATATATTTTACATGTCACTACTGATAGTTTTTTTTAGTAGGCACAATTCCATCGTTTTCCCTGACTACCAGCTACTACCTGAGAGCCCGTATCGGAAGATAGGGATTCCAAGAGATAGTGAATGATTAGATTAAAGAAGGACAGAGGATAGAGGGTCTCAATGTTTAATACCTACTGTTTTAGTACTTTTGAAGTTTACAAGCTGTAGGATGTTGCATATGGTCGCCGTATTCTGTCTTTATCTTTGTTAAGGAGGCGTTCGGTGACATGCTAAGTTATAAGCAACAGTTATAAATGGCTGGTCTCCTGGTCCGGACGGTAGGGTTGAGTTGTTGGTATGGTGAGGTCAGTGAGTTCTCTGCAAGTAGTATTTGATGCTTGTTTAATATTTGGGCCAAAGACAGCTGGAGGAGTTACAACCTCGGCTGTTTTGATACTGATTATCCGTTTTCGTCTCTAGCACCTGTTAGTATGGAGTAAGGAGTTGAGTCTCTACCAGGAGGGATGAGCAACTCGATGATATACTTAGAAAATATCGATTATATATTGCCTGTGTGACACGTACCAAGGCACATTTGCAAGGCAGATTAGAAAGTCTGAAAAATTCTAGAAAAATTTCATTTGCTCTTTATTGAATATTTGTTTCATTTATTTCATCTTAACATATTTCGATTTCAATTGAAGCGTGTTCGATGTTTAATTGCTGTAAAACTTCGATTTCAGTGTTCGTCATTCTTTTGTTTCGCTTATTCCGATTTATCTTTTCGGGATTATTCGCCATTCCCCTATCGACGTTCTTGTCCTCTGTGCTATTCTTTTTTGCTTAACATTTTGATTGCCATGTTATCTGAACTAGAATAACATTTAAAGTTTTCAGTAGGTTGCACCATCCGAATTTGATTTACACAAAAATTCGAATAAGCCACGTTACTCATATAAGGGTGATGATTATTATATTTAATCATAAACTATCTAAATAGGAATTTTGAAGGATAGTTAATAGAATATAAAAAGACTAATAAAGTATTACAAAGAAAATATAATAATAGAACTATAAATAATTTTATTTAAAAAATTATTTTGAATGTAGTTGTAAAACGTATACAATTGAAATTGTATCATACCATGATACTTCCACTTATTTGCCTTCTTGATAAATACAATTCTTCTTTCCGTAAATCATGAAAATAGTACGAAAAACCACCCGAACTACTCAAATTAACCTTATGGCAATAATTTTTAGTCTATAGGAATTGTAGTCGAAGGTTTATATAAGATAAAGTATTGTGGTTGCCAGATATTTCTTACCAGTGGGAACTATTAAGGATGAATGATCGGAAAAATTGAAGGGATCGTAATGACTAAGTCGAATTTTTCTTCATTCACCATCAGAAAAAGATTTTATTTAAATGTTCTTCCTTTTCATCGTTATAGATCTGTAATTTTAAATCTGCAAACAAATATATGTAATTTCTTGATTATAATCGCAGCGATTTGCCTTCCATACATTCATTCGCTTTATTCGTGACTGTACTTAGTAAAATATTCGCTATAACTATGATTAGTAAATCACTACTTCGCTTCAATACAAACGATTCATGACTATGGCGCGTTTACAAATTATTTAACGTTTCGGTACTTAATTTCTTGAATAATGTACAGATATGATAATTTCTGAATAATGTAACAGATAAACTACTATGTGCGGAAGTTTCGTTATTTCTCTGAGAAATTTTTCCTAGAGCAAAATTCGTCAATCGTTGTCGCAGACTAGCGTTCTGCTGTTTCGAACATCTTTTAATTCGATCTCACGAGAGCAAGCATAATTACTTTAACGGATCGTTTAGTAATTGTATCGTTCAGTAAGCAGTTGAGCGCTAGTATAGTGTTGATCACGATCTTGCTGAGACGATGTTTTCCAATAATTCGTTTAATTGATTTCGTAAAATTTTACGTTAAATTGACATGTTAATTTTTGATCAAGAAATACAGGTCCGATAAAATTGTCACCAAGTATTCCTGCCCATAAATGTACTCTCAATTGTTGTTGGTGTTTGAATGAAGAATACCATGTGGATTGTCTTCAGCTCAGTGATGTGTATTATGAAAATTCATTATTTCATCCCTGGAGATTTCAGTTTCATTCGTGAATAAAATAGTGAATAGAAAATGTTGATTTGCAATAGATATCTGCAAAAATTAGGTAAAAAACAGTTATCTTGGCGGAAAATCATTTTCTTGAAATGTCTGTACACGTTAAATATGGTATGGATAAAGCTGATATTCTCATAAAATTCTTCACACCGTCAAATACCCAATATTTATCATTGTTATTATTCTTCAGGTACTGATACCATCGTTTTCTGCAACGTGATCTAAAATTCATTCTTTATGATTCACAATTGACACTAATAAGCTTCCGATTATTTAATACTCGTTTTTTAGATGAACCTGTATCTCGCAAATGTTCATGTAATCTTTGAAATGTTTTCTTATTTAGTAGACATCTATTAGAGAAACGATTTGCATATAAGTGTCTTGCTTCAACTGAATTACATTCAGCGAAACCATATATTTGATGCTTGTCTACCATTTCTTGATATGAATAATTATTCATTGTTATTTATTTAATTATTGCTTCTAGTTAGAGAACTAGGAACCTAGCACTAGAACTGTACTGATTAAATTGAAATGATTAAATTTAATAGACAGAATGTATGACATCAATAAGGACAAGACATATTTACAAGACACAGAACACTGTTTATGAATACCGAGGATGATCATTTCGAGCACTTCCTATGTAAATAAGCTATTGCAGATTATTAGAATACAAAAGTGGTTATAACTTTGAAATAAGACCAAATAATAAGGTTTATATAAATTTTTTTCATTGTTTTTGTGCCCCTATCCACTTCTAAAGTGGGTTCCAGATATTATAAAACACTCTGTATATAAATATTTACATCATACTAATGCCTTATACATTACTCAAGTCACTAAGAAAGTTAACGCTTGATTTCATCTGACCTTGCAAATTTGACAGGAGTGATTAGTTGTATTTAGCTTCAATGTTTTCTAAAATTCTTCTGCCGATATTCCCTTTCCAATAATGACATCGTTAGTTTTTGACCAGTAATGCTGTTTCTAACTCATTGACGAAATGCGAGAAATTTGGTTTTTCATGAGCTTCTATTTTCACCAATGGACAAGCAAAATAATCCACGATAAAGATGCGATTTTCTTTGACGGCATCACCTAGATAGCGGTCCTTATAATTCTTGAGTGCTTTCAAACAACCGGTTCCGCGAAGATAACTGCAAACACTTTTTTCCTGTTTCCTTCTTTCCTTTTATTTCCTCTTTTTCCTCATCTCAAGTTTCTGATCTCAGTTCATGCTGTCTTTTTTTTAATGCCTCCATGTTATTTTAGTTATATTATCTTCACCTGTTGCTTCTACACACAACTTCTCACCTGCCCTTCATTGAACATTTGTTTCATTTATCTCAGCTGATATATTCACAGTTCAATTTTAACTGAAATGTATCCGGCGTTTAATTACTCTTCTTAAACTTTGATTTCGTCTATGTTCGTCATTGAATGATTCTAGTTTTCCCGATTCAGATGAACCACTTGTTGAATGATATACTGATCATCGAATAAAGTATGTAAGATGGAATTGAAATTTAACTGTAAATTACAATATTTTTATTTACATACTTCGAATACAGGTAGAACCAAATATTGGCTGTACCTGGGAAAAATGCTTATAATTTAGCGCAATCTTTTCTTCGTCGATTTTATTGATAACTTGAAGGAAATTATCTCTGTGTTAGTTTAATGGAATATTATTGCCTATTTTGATATTATGATATATTGGATTTTCATCATATTTTTCATTATTTTTTTGGTTACTCATAATTAAAAATGTGCCAATGATGTAGTTTTTTTTCTTTTTATATTTGTAGAGACAGTAGACGTTCTAGATGCAAATATTGAGTAAGTGGAAAAAATATTTACAATACCATTTCAGACTTTTACACATTAAATTGACTATGCTGATTACTATGTTTTTTGGTCTATTTTACCTATTAAAAAGTTGTTATCAATTACGTAGACAAGCTTTCGAATAATTCTCCTTTTCTGTGATATTTAGTTATTTCTACGAATTGTGGTGTTTGCAATGTGGAAAGCATATTTTCCTTTTTATTGGTCCTTTTCATAGCTAAAATATTACCAGATGATCTAAAAGACATCTCTTCTTTTTCTAATTGCTTTTATCTTCGATATTCCTTTTCATCTTTTTCTTACACTTTCGTACGTTTTACATTTCTATATAATAAATTGAATAAAGTAGGACTGGAATAATAATTGTCTACAAAAACACTATGGTTTTTCCCTAAATATGGTTTTAATAAGAATTATATTAATCCTCTTGATTTTCCGATATTTTTGTATCCCGCATCCATTCTAATGTTTGAAGCAATATAAATAATTTTATGTCCTATATATATCCCATTTCATAATTATATAGAACGGATATCTTTATTTCGAATCTGTTTCTTTTTGAAGGAATGTATCAGAATAATAATCTTTCTTTATATAATAATAAACTTTTATCTATATATAACCTTCGAAAAGACTGGAAAGATTTTTTAAACAATTTGCGTAGCATGTTATTGAAATGTAACATTTGTAACAAAAAAGTAGTGATTTCTAAAAAACATGCTTCTTCCGCTTATAATTTTTTGTTTATTCTTGATATTCTTTTTCTCCTCTTCTTTATAGTACCATACGAATTTATATCATTTTTACACTGTATGCCAAATAGTGAGGACTTGTATACTAGTTGTCTACTTAAAGGTTGTAGTCTTTATCTAAATAAGTTTCTAGAAGGGAGATTACAACTCTTGCCAATTTATCAGTATCTTTATATTGGGATCTTATAGTAATATCATACACCATATAAATAATAAAAACTTGGATATAACCAATCTTACAGTTACAAAGAATGAACGAGTTTATTCTAAATGTATCCCTCTTTGATGAAATGAACAGTTTGAAGGACAATCTGCACAGGAACAGACTTTCGTTTATAAGTAGGTTCCGATAAGAGTAAAATTAATTACTGAATGATCTACATAATTCATTAATCATTTTGTAGATTTTGCATAAACGATCGGAATTGGATACGTGATAGTCACTAAAATATTACACTTATAATAGTAAAATGTAGCGGTCTTTACTTATTATTTCTTAAAGATATTACTTCTTGATAGCATATCTTTACTCCAGTATTCTGCTAACAATAGCTTCTTGTTTCTCGTCATCCATCATTAGAGAAAACACCGATGAAGCAATATAATTCACTTAGTCTAGTATTGTTATTCTGTGTACCAGCTATTATTGTTATTCTTTTGTTGCCAATAGTTGTTTGTTTTTCACACAATATATTCTATCAATTTTTCCTGAACAAATAACTAAAAGTAATTTATAATGTTCCATGAGTAATTTATACCTATTTGAATTCCTGAATTCATGAATTTCAAATTATGAATTTTAGAACTAAATTGTTATGTCTTTCATATGATATTTGATAAGATCGTACTTTGCACATTATTATTCTCTATTTCTTCAAATCCCGAGATACATTTAATTGTCTTTTTCTGTGAGGATTTATTTTATATTTGCTTTAGTTTTCACTACAGCTATCCAAATTAGTTTCCTATTCACTTGATGTATTCAATAGGTCCATTTTTTTCAGCTTTCTGAGAAACCATTTTGAGAAGCGTAAAATCTCAACTATTTATTAATGTGAAAACCAAAGCATGATACTTTTAACAAATAAGAGTACTTTTAGAAAGCAAGCAGTTAATACCAAGCAAGTATCAGCACAAAAATCCCCTGAATTTCTTTTTCCTAAAGTTTGTAATATTCTTCTTAATTAACTATTGCTTTATAATACTCAAAACTGATTCAAAAAACACGAGATAAACAAATATAATTTGACACAAATTAGTTTGCGAATGCCACTGGCGTTCATCTTTGCGAGTTGCATCATTGGATACCAGCTATAGCTGGCGATAAGAACGAAAAAATTAAGCAAACAATGAAAAAGAAAGAAAATGTTGAGTATATTCATCTATTCGATACAAATTAATTGAGGGGCAGGGGGAGGGGAGGGGGAGAGAGAGAGAGAGATAAATAAACAGATTCAATTAATATCCATAATAATATTAGATAATATCACAACAGGTTACAAGATAATATAATATAACTTGCAGCGATCCAGAAGCAAGATAAAATACAAAAGGAAGATATGCAAATGTTAGTAAAAATAACGTAAATAACTAACTTAAGCAGTAAGCTCTCTAAAGAATTCCGTATCAAACGGATATTGACGAAAAGAGAATTCAAATACTGAATATGAACGAATTTGATGAAAACCAGAAAGAAGCAATTTTCACAAGTAGAAGGCTCCAACCTCGAAAAACTTTTTATAGCCCTCAGTGATGAAACGACAAATGAAGAACTCATTCTTCTAACCTACGTCTAATTCTATGTTTAACCGATCGAGTGGAATGCTCAGTACGAGCAGTAAAGTAAACAACAAGAGTTTGGCGAGTTGACGGAGGACATAGTGCATATATAAAGGGCGAAGTAGAGACATCAACCTGCGAGATCGATGGAAGCAAACTGTTAATAAGAAGGCCGAGGTTATGGACAAACCGAGAGAAAAGAATAAAGACACCATCAAGAATTATTAATTGAATTATGGACTAAGTTTTAGATTTTAAGACTGATTGGGTTAGCATACGATCAATTATGTTCTTGCAACATCATCAACATCAATAATGTGGCCGAGATTTAGGAAGAACAGCAGGACAATACACACGAAAATTAGGTCATGTCCAGTAATGAGTGAGATCTCCGATGATTAATGATGAGATCATGTAAAGATTAAAATAGAATAAAGTAAAGATTAACATAGAAATCGACCAACAAAACGATTGGTAAATATGTGCACAAAGCATCAAGTTAAGCAGGCGCGTGACACAGGAAGAGCGCACATTCTATGTCTTAAATATCAGAGAGCTGTCATCAAGGAAGATAGAAAAAGAGTAATCGGCCGAAAACTAATTAACGTCACTTTCGAAAGAAGCCAAATTAGCTGTCTCCAAAGAATGCTACATTACAGAGATGAAAAACGCAGGTAAAACATTGAATTTATTTCTTATACGTTATTTCCTACGTATATTTTTTGCTCGAAAAATTTGCATTCATCATGCAAACTAAAGGCAAACACTATTATATATTTTTTGTTTTCCGTCATACGTATATATCTAATTTGTTAGTTAAAATCGTATTGTTAATATATACAAAAATCTCAATTTTATATTTCTGCTAATTATCGAAGAAAAAAGTAATTTGAATATTCAGAGCGTTACGAATTTTCATTACTTTTTACTGTAAAAAAAAGAATATCGAAATAAACGAAAAATAGTATTATTAGCGAGAAATAATAAATCGAGACAAATAATAGAACATCAATTTTTATTCACGATAGTTAATTACAAAATGTTTTCCCTCATGATACCAGGGAAATTTTGCTTTGCTAGAGAATGTTCTTGTTATCTATTGTCATTCCCTACATTTCTCCCTCCGTTTTTCCCTTCTCATATTATAAAGAATTTCGTGTCGATAGCTTTGTGATATTTAATGAAACCTATTAGTCCTTCATAATAAAGGTATACAAGTTTGTATTATGAATCATAAGTCTACCATTAGCAAGGTTTTCGAATAAAGCTTAAATCTTAACAGTGTTTTTGAGAAACTTTCTGACCAACTTAGAATATCTACCAACTTAAGCCAAATATCTTATATAAAAATGTTTATTCGTTTTATTTTCCGTTTATTTTCATTAATCAATCATAACGTAGGTACATTTCTGTCAGCAGCATAATTCTTGTTTATAATGTTATAATCGTTTATTATTTTCTAACTAATCTAAGCGGAGGTCGTTTTCTTATTTCTGTTTTTCACAAATAAATATCTTGCAATGGTTATAATAATGATGATTATTCCGCCAATTGCCATGAGATACACAAATTGCTTTTGAAAAAGTTCTGTCATTATTTTTCAGATCCTTGTTTATTTTTTCTTTTGCTTTCATCATTGCACCCAATCTATTGTTATTTCCCTCGACTTTCTATTATGCTCGGAGATGTAGGGGACTATAGTTTCATGATCTACCCCCACGATTATAAACACTGCTTTTGCTCATTATAGTATTCACGTTTATTGTCGATGCACAGAACTTTTACTACTACGTCCGAATTTATTAACTGATATACGTTCAGATTTTGTATATGTTAAATTCGATCATCGTAATGAAACTACAATAGGACCTGTTGTTCTTTCTATTACACTATTGTGCTCCTAATTACTGAGAATTAACTATTTAAAAAATCGAGTTTCGATAATCAACATATGAAATTTTTGATATTTTCGGTTGCGGAGCAAACACGTATCTCTTAAACACAATTATTGATGGTTAGTGAGTATGTTGCGATTTTGGAAATGATTTATTCCGGATTTTTCGTTTGCTTTGTTATTTATATATTTCACTATAGGATAATTAATATTCGTTTTCAGTAACGTTGGAGCCATTTCATTCATATCAGTGTTTCCTGTAATCGTATTTATGTTCAATTATACCTCGTTCGTAGTGGAGCACTGTATACCCCGCCGAGGCAAATCATTCCTTTGACCCCTAGCTAAAGTACCATTATGCTGGATTAGATATCACAACAACGAAACCATTATAGCATCTCGCGGTTCATTCTTCCTTTTGCATTGCTGTGTTCGAAGGTGTTGCGAACAGCCTACATCAGAAATCTATTTTGAATAACGACAATATGCAAATTTTTATTACTTGCGGTTGCGTTGGAAACAAGAGGCTTTTTGTCCTTATTATTGATGGTTATTGAATATTTTGCGATTTCGAAAGGATTGTATTACGGAATTCTTCGTATGGGTTGTCATATATATGTTTCACCATAGAATGATTAACGTATGTTCTCAGTAACGTTGGAGTCATTTCGACCATATCAGTGTTTTCTAGAATCGTATTTATGTTCAAATATACCTCGATCGTAGTGGAGCACTGTATACCCCACCGTGGCAAATCATTCCTTTGACCCCTTGCTAAGGTACCATTATGCTGGTCTAGATAGCATAACTACGAAGCTATTATAGTAACTTGCGGTTCATTCTTCTTCTTACTTTGCTGTGTTCGAAGGTGTTGCGAACTGCCTACATCTGAAATCTAATTTGAATAACCACAATATGCAAATTTTTATTACTTGCGGTTGCGTTGGAGACAAGAGGCTTTTTGTCCTTATTATTGATGGTTATTGAATATTTTGCGATTTCGAAAGGATTGTATTACGGAATTCTTCGTATGAGTAGTCATATATATGTTTCACCATAGAATGATTAACATATGTTCTCAGTAACGTTGGAGTCATTTCGACCATATCAGTGTTTCCTAGAATCGTATTTATGTTCAAATATACCTTGATCGTAGTGGAGCACTGTATACCCCACCGTGGCAAATCACTCCTTTGACCCCTACCTAAAGGACGATTATGCTGGTCTATATATCATAACAACGAAACCATTATAGTAACTTGCGGTTCATTCTTCCTCTTGCTTTGCTGTGTTCGAAGGTGTTGCGAACTGCCTACATCAGAAATCTAATTTGAATAACCACAATATGCAAATTTTTATTACTTGCGGTTGCGTTGGAAACAAGAGGCTTTTTGTCCTTATTATTGATGGTTATTGAATATTTTGCGATTTCGAAAGGATTGTATTACGGAATTCTTCGTATGAGTTGTCATATATATGTTTCACCATAGAATGATTAACATATGTTCTCAGTAACGTTGGAGACATTTCGACCATATCAGTGTTTCCTAGAATCGCATTTATGTTCAAATATACCTCGATCGTAGTGGAGCACTGTATACCTCACCGTGGCAAATCATTCCTTTGACCCCTAGCTAATGTACCATTATGCTGGTCTAGATATATCAACAAAACCATTATAGCATCTTGCGGTTCATTCTTCCTTTTGCATTGCTGTGTTCGAAGATGTTGCGAACTGCCTACATCAGAGATCTAATTTGTATAACCACAATATGCAAATTTTTATTACTTGCGGTTGCGTTGGAAACAAGAGGCTTTTTGTCCTTATTATTGATGGTTATTGAATATTTTGCGATTTCGAAAGGATTGTATTACGGAATTCTTCGTATGAGTTGTCATATATATGTTTCACCATAGAATGATTAACATATGTTCTCAGTAACGTTGGAGACATTTCGACCATATCAGTGTTTCCTAGAATCGCATTTATGTTCAAATATACCTCGATCGTAGTGGAGCACTGTATACCTCACCGTGGCAAATCATTCCTTTGACCCCTAGCTAATGTACCATTATGCTGGTCTAGATATATCAACAAAACCATTATAGCATCTTGCGGTTCATTCTTCCTTTTGCATTGCTGTGTTCGAAGATGTCGCGAACTGCCTACATCAGAGATCTAATTTGTATAACCACAATATGCAAATTTTTATTACTTGCGGTTGCGTTGGAGACAAGAGGCTTTTTGTCCTTATTATTGATGGTTATTGAATATTTTGCGATTTCGAAAGGATTGTATTACGGAATACTTCGTATGAGTTGTCATATATATGTTTCACCATAGAATGATTAACATATGTTCTCAGTAACGTTGGAGTCATTTCGACCATATCAGTGTTTCCTAGAATCGCATTTATGTTCAAATATACCTCGATCGTAGTGGAGCACTGTATACCTCACCGTGGCAAATCATTCCTTTGACCCCTAGCTAATGTACCATTATGCTGGTCTAGATATATCAACAAAACCATTATAGCATCTTGCGGTTCATTCTTCCTTTTGCATTGCTGTGTTCGAAGGTGTTGCGAACAGCCTACATCAGAAATTTATTTTGAATAACCACAATATGCAAATTTCTATTACTTGCGGTTGCGTTGGAAACAAGAGGCTTTTTGTCCTTATTATTGATGGTTATTGAATATTTTGCGATTTCGAAAGGATTGTATTACGGGATTCTTCGTATGGGTTGTCATATATATGTTTCACCATAGAATGATTAACGTATGTTCTCAGTAACGTTGGAGTCATTTCGACAATATCAGCTTTTTCTAGAATCGTATTTATGTTCAAATATACCTCGATCGTAGTGGAGCACTGTATACCCCACCGTGGCAAATCATTCCTTTGACCCCTTGCTAAGGTACCATTATGCTGGATTAGATATCACAACAACGAAACCATTATAGCATCTCGCGGTTCATTCTTCCTTTTGCATTGCTGTGTTCGAAGGTGTTGCGAACAGCCTACATCAGAAATTTATTTTGAATAACCACAATATGCAAATTTCTATTACTTGCGGTTGCGTTGGAAACAAGAGGCTTTTTGTCCTTATTATTGATGGTTATTGAATATTTTGCGATTTCGAAAGGATTGTATTACGGGATTCTTCGTATGGGTTGTCATATATATGTTTCACCATAGAATGATTAACGTATGTTCTCAGTAACGTTGGAGTCATTTCGACAATATCAGCTTTTTCTAGAATCGTATTTATGTTCAAATATACCTCGATCGTAGTGGAGCACTGTATACCCCACCGTGGCAAATCATTCCTTTGACCCCTTGCTAAGGTACCATTATGCTGGTCTAGATAGCATAACTACGAAGCTATTATAGTAACTTGCGATTTATTCTTCTTCTTACTTTGCTGTGTTCGAAGGTGTTGCGAACTGCCTACATCTGAAATCTAATTTGAATAACCACAATATGCAAATTTTTATTACTTGCGGTTGCGTTGGAGACAAGAGGCTTTTTGTCCTTATTATTGATGGTTATTGAATATTTTGCGATTTCGAAAGGATTGTATTACGGAATTCTTCGTATGGGTTGTCATATATATGTTTCACCATAGAATGATTAACGTATGTTCTCAGTAACATTGGAGTAATTTCGACCATATCAGTGTTTTCTAGAATCGTATTTATGTTCAAATATACCTCGATCGTAGTGGAGCACTGTATACCTCACCGTGGCAAATCATTCCTTTGACCCCTTGCTAAGGTACCATTATGCTGGTCTAGATAGCATAACTACGAAACTATTATAGTAACTTGCGGTTCATTCTTCCTCTTGCTTTGCTGTGTTCGAAGGTGTTGCGAACTGCCTACATCAGAAATTTATTTTGAATAACCACAATATGCAAATTTCTATTACTTGCGGTTGCGTTGGAAACAAGAGGCTTTTTGTCCTTATTATTGATGGTTATTGAATATTTTGCGATTTCGAAAGGATTGTATTACGGGATTCTTCGTATGGGTTGTCATATATATGTTTCACCATAGAATGATTAACGTATGTTCTCAGTAACGTTGGAGTCATTTCGACAATATCAGCTTTTTCTAGAATCGTATTTATGTTCAAATATACCTCGATCGTAGTGGAGCACTGTATACCCCACCGTGGCAAATCATTCCTTTGACCCCTTGCTAAGGTACCATTATGCTGGTCTAGATAGCATAACTACGAAGCTATTATAGTAACTTGCGATTTATTCTTCTTCTTACTTTGCTGTGTTCGAAGGTGTTGCGAACTGCCTACATCTGAAATCTAATTTGAATAACCACAATATGCAAATTTTTATTACTTGCGGTTGCGTTGGAGACAAGAGGCTTTTTGTCCTTATTATTGATGGTTATTGAATATTTTGCGATTTCGAAAGGATTGTATTACGGAATTCTTCGTATGAGTTGTCATATATATATTTCACCATAGAATGATTAACATATGTTCTCAGTAACGTTGGAGTCATTTCGACCATGTCAGTGTTTCCTAGAATCGTATTTATGTTCAAATATACCTCGTTCGTAGTGGAGCACTGTATACCCCGCCGAGGCAAATCATTCCTTTGACCCCTAGCTAAAGTACCATTATGCTGGATTAGATATCACAACAACGAAACCATTATAGCATCTCGCGGTTCATTCTTCCTTTTGCATTGCTGTGTTCGAAGGTGTTGCGAACAGCCTACATCAGAAATCTATTTTGAATAACCACAATATGCAAATTTTTATTACTTGCGGTTGCGTTGGAAACAAGAGGCTTTTTGTCCTTATTATTGATGGTTATTGAATATTTTGCGATTTCGAAAGGATTGTATTACGGAATTCTTCGTATGGGTTGTCATATATATGTTTCACCATAGAATGATTAACGTATGTTCTCAATAACGTTGGAGTCATTTCGACAATATCAGTGTTTTCTAGAATCGTATTTATGTTCAAATATACCTCGATCGTAGTGGAGCACTGTATACCTCACCGTGGCAAATCATTCCTTTGACCCCTAGCTAATGTACCATTATGCTGGTCTAGATATATCAACAAAACCATTATAGCATCTTGCGGTTCATTCTTCCTTTTGCATTGCTGTGTTCGAAGATGTTGCGAACTGCCTACATCAGAGATCTAATTTGTATAACCACAATATGCAAATTTTTATTACTTGCGGTTGCGTTGGAAACAAGAGGCTTTTTGTCCTTATTATTGATGGTTATTGAATATTTTGCGATTTCGAAAGGATTGTATTACGGAATTCTTCGTATGGGTTGTCATATATATGTTTCACCATAGAATGATTAACGTATGTTCTCAATAACGTTGGAGTCATTTCGACAATATCAGTGTTTTCTAGAATCGTATTTATGTTCAAATATACCTCGATCGTAGTGGAGCACTGTATACCTCACCGTGGCAAATCATTCCTTTGACCCCTTGCTAAGGTACCATTATGCTGGTCTAGATAGCATAACTACGAAACTATTATAGTAACTTGCGGTTCATTCTTCCTCTTGCTTTGCTGTGTTCGAAGGTGTTGCGAACTGCCTACATCTGAAATCTAATTTGAATAACCACAATATGCAAATTTTTATTACTTGCGGTTGCGTTGGAGACAAGAGGCTTTTTGTCCTTATTATTGATGGTTATTGAATATTTTGCGATTTCGAAAGGATTGTATTGCGGAATTCTTCGAATGTACCTCCTTCGTAGTGGAGCACAGTATACTCTAGCGTGGCAAATCTTTCCCTTGACACCTAACTAAACTATTTTTATGTTGGTCTCGATATTTTTATATTCAAGCTGTAATAGGTTATGTTCGGGTGTTCTCTCTAGTGCGGTGTTGTTTTCTCTCTAGTCGCTTTGTATTGCCTAAATTCGAAATTTTTTTTCAATTACCAACACTTTGGCACTTTTGAAGCTTCGTTGGAGTGTGTGTTATGTAATAACACTTTTATCTGCAAATACATCTTTTGCATGGTTGAAGGCATTACATTTTTCTGTGATTAATCTTTCCCGTGATACCTAAGTGATCTATTTTTATGCTTTCCGTATTTTCGTAATGAATCTACTAATACCTGTCTGTTTGTTCTTTTTATTACCTTGTTGTGTTCCCAGATGCTGTGAACTGACTATTTAGGGAATTCAGTATGAATAGAAAAAGTAACGTAAGCATACTTTTCTTCTATCCTGTTTCGTTGCGATGAAATGTGTTTCCATCCTGTTTATTGATGGCGTTTCTCTTGTATTTGAAGTAGTGACTTTCGTGAGTTGCTTTTTATTGGTCGTTAAATATATGTTTCATAAATTTCTAATGAATCCTCTTATTTCAACAATGTTGAAGCTATTTAATTCTAATAGATGTACTCTAAATTCGCATGTGTATTGAAATTGCATTCGTACGTTCAGGTGTCCAAATGTCTTAGCCGTGATAAATTTTTTATTTTACTCTATTTATACTGTTATTATTGTTATTGTACTGATCTCCATATCGTAGAAATCAAAGAATATTTGGAATTGTCATTGTGTTCTTTGTTTTGATTATTATGTTTCTTGTTGCAGTCTACTAACTATTTAGATAATGAAGAGTGATTAAGTGTCATTAGCAGAATTTTGTTTTGTCGTGTTGCGATGCAACCAAAAATGTCTGTATTTGAAACATTGATCGTTGTGAAGTTTCTTGAGTGTTTAATGTAGATTCATGTTTGTTTTATTCAATGGAGATTCTCTAATATATTTTTATGCTTCGATCTAAAAGTGTTCGTATATCATTCGAAATTAGAAGGTTGTTTCTGGGCACTTAAAAAATTTTGTTTGAGAAAATATTGATGGAAGCAAGAACGTCGGCGAGCGGAAATAGAGGTAGAGAATAAGACACTGATTTTCATTCTCCGTGTCCAAGAGCTCCAAGAAGTACTTAAACGGCACTTGAAGATACTCGAAAGAGGCCAAACGATGAACGTGCCTCAAATAGACTTCTGATATTTTGGAAAAGGAACTATAATAGATAAGTATTAGTGATCTGGCTAGTTGGAATTTTTCGATTGAGGTAAATGATATGAATCTAATGCAGAGAAATATAGGAAATTTCGAAAATCCTTTAGTGGAATCAAATCATGCGTTAGGTGCAAGAATAAATTCAGATCAAAATGAGAATTCGGTAAATTCTATTGGATATTCAGTGATTGGATTAGGTTATCTAGTGAAGTCAGGATAATTATGATAGGACGTAATCATTTAGAGTGTTTTTAGCACATTTTGAGTTTGTCACGAAGACGAATTGTTGGAATGAGCCGACGAAGACGGTGACTCCTCGTGTCGCACTTACGTGGAAGAGCGCGATTTGTTTTGGAAATAATGTGAGATTTGTCGGAGTTGACATTTTTTAAATGAAAGATGCAATTAGAGATGCGATTTGGGGAAAATTTTTGCGTACAAAAAACTATACCGATTTTAGCAATCGGAAATCGAAAACGCGGGAGTATTTAGCTGTATTAGTTGTAGATTTAGACAGAAGGACACGATTTGTGTATTCGGAATGTACAGCAGAGATACAAGATAAAATTACTTGTATATAATTTATAAACGCAATTAGGAATTCTTTTTTGCGGAAGATATTATAGTTGGAAGAAGTGAAGTCCTTAAGGAAAGCTGTAACGAAAGCAATAGAAATTGAGGGTATCCAATAAAACAATGCTTGGTATTTCTTGCAAAACCAAGTTATGCCTAGTTAAGCAAAGCACTTTCCCAGGGCGGGACGCTTGCATCGGGAAAGGATGGAGTGAAGAAATGTTGAAGCAAACTATTTTAGAAATCGCCAAGATCAAACTAGAAATGATAGGAGGAGGCAACCTAGAAATGTTAGAGAATGTTGGACGTGCGAGGAAATGAGAAATTACTGGACGTAAACGTTACTAAGATATTAATGTCCAAAAATGTTACCAAAGGGAAACTAAAAATGATCGAATTAGAAGGGAGGGGGTTTGAGTTCGATTGAGAATGAAAACCTCCAATGTTGTTGTCAAGAAATTAGAGTAGGATGTCTACAGGGAAAAAATAGTTCCATGAGTTTTTATGAAGAGGTAAATAGTAAGGTATGCACTTCCCTCTTAAATACGAGTTCGGACGTTTCCCTAGTAAATCCAAGATTGTCGATTGCACATTAAAAAGGAGCACGTTGACAGCAATGAGGTTGACCTATCCAACTGGGAAAGTTTTATTGACTAAAGAAAAAGTAGAATTTTTAGTAGAATTTTTTGAAAGGATATTTTTAGTAATACCGGATATTACAAATGATTGTATATTAAGACACGATTTCTTAGTGAAGACGGAATTAAACAAGGAATTTTTTAAAAAAGTTATTTTGAGGAATTCAGATTCGATAGGGAGAATTTCAAAAGAGCTGATAAATAATTGGAATAATGTTTTTTAAGAGAATTCTGGAAATTTTTTAACGGAGTTGAAGGAGGATTTTTCGAAAATCCTCCAAAAATTTTCAGAATAGTTTGCAGATGATATTGTTGCAGGAAATTGTGGAATTGTAGAACATGTTATAGAGCTGACCGATTCTTACCCTATAAAACAGGTTGCTCGAAGAATATTCATTTAGAGGAGAAGTGGATCAGGTTATGGAGAATATGAGGAAATAGGGAGTAATAGAAGAATCTTTTAATCCTTGGATTTCTCCAGCGGTATTAGTACGGAAAAAAATAACTCCTGGAGATTATGCGTGGACTATATTATGCAGTAACGAAGAATTCATATCCTTTGCCGTGAATAGATGATTTACTCGATTGTTTGTCTGGAAACGTATAGTTTATGACTCTTGATTTCAAATGTGAATACTGGCTGCTAAGAATTTGCTAGAAAGACGCAGAGAAGACGACGTTCTCAATAAGAAAAGGACTGTGGCAATTTAAAATAATACTTTTTGGATTGTGTAATGCTTCAGGCGTATTCTAATATATAAGGCGTATTTTAATAATATAAGTCAGATGGAACATGTTCTTGAGGATATGCAAAATCAAATTTTCCTGGTGTACTTAGATGACATAATTATTTATAATTGAATTTTTGAAGGTATTCTAGAAGGTTTTCACAAAGCTACATGCGACAAGATTGAAGGTAAATCATAGAAAATATAAACTTTTCAAGAGAGAAGTGAGATATTTGAGACATATTATATCAGAAAGAGGTTTATATACGGATCCGGAGACAACTAACACTTTAACAAATTAGCCTGTACCAAGAAATAAAAAGCAAATTAGAAGCTTTCTAGGATTTTGGTCTTATTACCGAAGATTTATAAAGACCTTCTCAGTAATTGCTAAATCTTTGTAATGTCTTAAAAATATAACAGTATTTAGATGAAATTCCAATTGTCAGAAATGATTCGAAAAATTAAAACGAGTTCTCATGTTATTGACAATTCTTGTCTTTTCGTTAGAAGAAAAAACAATTTATTTGAGATACCGATGTTCCCTGTCATGGGATAGGAGGAATTTTATCAAAGGTACAAGATGGAAAAAAGTTGGTAATTGCTTAATTTCAATAGAGTTCTGAATAAGGCCGAAAAAATTATTGCGTAACCAAATGAGAATTGCTCGCTGCAGTAGATTCCATCAAAACATTCCATCGTTATTTATATGGAAAAAATTTATTTTGTATACAGATCATGATCCTCTTCGATGGTTATTTTTTTTTAAGGATTTGGACGGACAATTAATTCGATGTCTTGAACGATTTCAACGTTATGAATTCGAAGTTGCCCATAGAGGAGGAAAGTCGCACGGAAACGCAGATGGTTTGTCCAGACGACTATGTGAAGAGAAACAATGTAGTTATTCTGCTAAGCGAAAGACGATGAAGGAACGGACAAATTTTGGAGAATAGTTTCTGAAGACGAACAATTCAGGAATTGAAGGTTGAAACAATTAGCATTATTCTAAAAGCGGAAAAGAGAGGAAAAAGATCGGAATTAGGCAAGAGAATAATGGACGCTCTTTTTATTGAAAGAAACTTTCTGTTCCGAAAATGGGAGCACTCAAGTATGAAGTCTTATATCGTTCAAATTGTTGTTCCTTGGGTAAAAGAAGAAATTATTTTAAACGCACGGTAGTTCCAAGGGAGGACACTTCGGAGTAAATAGAAACTTGGAAAGGATTTGAAAGAAATATTATTCAATTGGCTGTAAGCAGGAAATAGAAGATTGGTACAGCACATGTACAGTTTGCATCATCAGGAAAGACCCAGCAGGACAAGGAAAGAGTGAGATGCGGATTTAAACGTGGGAATTCTTTTGGAACGAGTGTAAATGAATATCTTAGATCTTTTTTTTCAAAGTTTTTACGGGAAATCGATTTCTTTCGATAGTGGTAGTTTGTTTCAGTAAATGGGTGGAAGTATTTTCACAGAATTTTAGAGCAAAAATGATAATTGATACTTTTTTCGAGCAGGTTGTTTCTAGACACGGGGTGTCAATGGAATTGCGAACTGATCAGGGCAGTAATTTCAAGTCTAGGTTGTTTAAAAAAAGTGAAGGAACTCGGAAAACTAGAACAAGAGTTTGTATCGGCAGTTAGACGAACAAATAGAATGTCAGTATAGAACGATTTATTTCTTAGCAGAATTCCTTAATCAAGATCAAAAGGATTGGAATGGGTGGATCCTATCAGATCCTCAAAATACGAGACAAATTGGATTGTTTCTAACCTAAATGCTTGTTAGAAGGGATTTAAGGATACTATTGAATCTTCTTCGGATTTGTCCGCCTGGTTCAAAAGAAAAAGATATATCTTACGTATATGGATCAAGGCTTAGGATAAAATTAGATGAGATTCATAAAATCACAAGAGAGCGAATGGAAATAAAATCTTGCAAGATGAAGGCCTGCAATGATCGAGAAGTGAATAAGAAAAATTTACAGGAAGGTCAAAAAGTGTTGTTATTTAACCCTCAACGTAAGAAAGATAAAACAGAAGTTTGAAAGCAATTAAAAAGGATCATATAAAATTTTAAAGAAGATCGATGGTGGTGTAATATTTTGTACAGGGCAAGCATTGAGAAAAAGGAATAAGATCGTTTATTCGAATCATCTGGTACCGTTTATAGAAAGATCGAATAATAAAAGAAGTCAATTAGCGATAGGAAAATTCATTAAGAATGAATGATTTAAATATAATAAAAAAACAGGATATGTGAATATGAGCCTATCACTTTTGTTCTTTAGCATGACAAATCAGGCTCCGTGTCAAAAGGCGCAACGTGGGGAAAGATATGAAATTTGAGCCGAATAGAAAGAATGCGTGAAGACAGAAAAAGTGTAATCCATGGGCAGATTGGAAATGAAATAAGAAGAAAAAAACGAGAGAGTTATGCTGAGTTTCACCGATTTCCCGAGGATTTTAGATTATGGTTTTTTCTTTGAGCGGAACGAGTTTATGAATGTCAAGTCGGTTATCAGATGGGATAAGCTCATAGTGGTCTATTGCCTCTCCATGCCTATGGTATTACACGTTATATTGAGAAAGTGTCTAAACGGGGAATTCCTTTGTAGGGAGAGTCAAGAGACGGATTCCGCTTTCGTTTGTGGGAATTTTGTAGTCGGGAATAAGACTTTGGAGCACGAGCTGCAATAAAGCAGCATAAAAACAGAAGAAATGCTGTCGATGGGTATCTTGGAACCGTAGATTTTGAATAAGAAAAAGTCAGGAGAAGTCCATTTGGTGACTACAACTACGGAGAGGGAGAGCTCTGTTATGAGTCAGGTATAGAGGAGTTCGGAGTAAACTCAAAACTAGAAGACCATTTCTAAGCACACAGAGAATTTTGACAGTTAACAAAGGGTTGTCGTTAAAGACATGATTCGTGATTGTTTCAAATTAACTATATTTTCTTAAAAGTTGTTAATAGCACATAGGTTGTTCTTGTTTCGTTATTAAAGTTATTTTTTGTTCAAATGCATGATTGAATATAATAATATGTTTCATCAATTTATAATTATCCTTCAAGTATAAGAAGGTTGAATCTATTTCATCAATATCGAATTTTTCCAAATTCGGATTTAAGTTCAAATCTACTTGACACGAAAAGGTGCTCAGTACACTGCACCATGGTAAATTTTTCCTTTTACACTGAGCTAAACTATTATTATGTTACTCTCTATATTATCGGTATCACATGACAGTGTGTTCTCTGTATTTCATTGTTCACAATCGCTTTGAACTGACTATTCAAGAAATCGAGAATATAAAGAGAATATATACAGACATTTATTACATAAACAGACATTTGTTTCATTTTGTTATGATGCAATAAGAATGTCTCCATCTTAACCCTTTTGCTCCGAACGTCAGATACATCCGACATATACGAAGTGACTCACAGAGCGTACGCCGGATATATCCGGCATACACAATTTGATACGCAAAGACATACGTCGATGAAAGTCTTCAACATTCGCGATTTAGTTTTTGAATAGCAATGCCTCTTATGACCGCCACGTAAATTATTTGACAAAAGGAATAAACCACATAATTCGAATCATATTTATTCTACCTCCATTTTTTTCAATACTATTAGGTGCCATAAAGGAATAGACAATTAATGAGGATAGAGCAAAACATATCATATTGAATTAAATTATTAATCATTATATATTATTTTTTCACTATTTTCAATTGTTAATCAGACTCTTTATATCTATTAAATAAGTTTATATCTTTTATGTAGAAATGATAAATATATTATTTTAAAAAAAAGTTCCTTTTCTTCTTATATGTCCACGTGCAATGTGTACAATTTCGGTGCAGGATCCAGTTTAGTTGCGGCGCTACGGCGGACCCAATTTCCGTAGCGAAAGGCTTAAACATTGGGTTATTGCGTATTTTGGGTTTTTGAAATTGAAACATTCTTAAATTGTTCATTATGATCGTCATGTATACGTTTTACTACAAAATAATTATCCTTCGATCTCAATGACGTTGGAAGTATTTCATCTACATTAATGTTCTCTAAATTTGATTCAAAGCCATCTCATATGGAGAGATGTTTATTACACTTTCCTGTGATAAATTTTTCCTTTTATATTCAATTACACTATTATGATAGTGGTCTCTATATCATTAGTATCAAATGATATGGAGACCAACATAATAATTTATTTACTGTATTTTATTGTTGTGTTCAAAGTTACTATGAACCGATTATTTGAGATGTCGAGAGTGGATAACCAATATAAACAGATTATGATTTCTTCCTGTTGCAATTCAACCTAAAATGTCTTTATTATAAACATGGATTATTGTGTGTCTTGATTATATAAAGTAGAAACAATCGCCAGAATAACATATGCTTCCGTAGCCTTCGAAAGCCTTCACCGGGCTCATATACGCGTTTATAGCATTTGAAGACTTTTGCCATTTCTCTTATTCGCAGAAATAATTTTTTTTTGTTTATAGTTTTTTATCACTCACAATGTCTTTTAGTGCACATTTATTTATTTTCCCGAGTCACGAGTGGTAGATTTTTATGCTCATCCTTATCATATTAAAGAAAAGATAGAGCTATATTATCGGCGCCCTTTATTTGTACTTACAGAAATTTTTCAATTTTCGGGTTACTTACCCATTCCTGTTAATTTTGTAAAAAGAAACACATATAAAGGGTTAAGATTTGTCTGTGATGGAAAATGTGCATTGCGTCAAGTGCGGCTTTCGTCCTCAAACGTGAAAAGTATAGTACCATTACTGTTTCATACATATTTGAATGAACGCGACTTAGTGTCTTATAGTTAAGACTTAGAGTCTTAGTTGCTCCAAGAATCTTTAGTCGTTGTTTATGAGGGCTTTGTTAACGTTAATTACGGGAATAGCGAAAAACGGTTCAAGAACAAGATCTGTGAAACGAAGAATATACTTTGTAACCGGTACATCCTTGTAACAAATGTCACGCGTACGGAGCTTGGTGATGACTGGCAAGAAGACTTGCTTCTTCTTGTTGCAGATCCTGAAGATCAGGAAACGCAACATCATCTTTATCAATAGCGAGATCAAGAGCGGAGAATGTTTGAGAATTAATTTTATTATTTTTATTTCAATTTGAAAATATGTTATTGGGTGGAAGATTGAAAGTTATGAATAATCTGATCCGAAACCCACAGTGGTCTTAACTATTGTCTTATAAAAAAGTGTCTTACAAGATATGTCTTACTTGGATTATATAACGAATGGATGCGAGAGATGTCGATTTGTCTTGTTGGATTTTTATATACGAATTATTTCAGCAAATTTCCATTGTATCAGGAAGTATTGTGATCTGATGATTGCATTAAATATCTGTGTTGTCCCTACTATTGCCTTTTTGATATTTCTTTTAGGATTTTAGTTATTGTTAAGTCATATCTTGGTGCTTTTTTATTGTTAAGCTGGCATATTGCTTTTACTATTTTCTTGGGGCTAAAATGCTTGATGAAGTTACTGAGCTATAATGGAGCGTACAAGTATTTCACAATGCCATGGTTATTATTAGTAGCATTGGATCTTCATTTGGTTTGAACATTTCAGAAAGATGTTCAGCAAATGTTTCAGATATGTCACAGTTTCCTCTGGCCCATATATTGTCTTTTGTACGTATTGGTGGAATGTGCTTTCTAGGTCTTTTTAATTTTTTTGTGACTTTTCACAAAGAGTGGATTCTTGTGGATGTGGCTATAAATTTTATATATATTTTTGGATTTTCTCGTTGTTTTCTTGGCAGAAAAACCCCTTTAATTCTTTAATTAACTTATTTAGTTTCTTCTTATCTTCGGGTTGTTTATTATTCTGCCACTTCTTTCCAGCATTTCTTTTTTCTGCGATTTTTTCACATATAACTAAAAGATATTTCACTGCATCTATACTTTCCTTAGTCTCTGGCATGGTTACATATGCAGCTGCTTGAATTAGTTTCGTAAGAACTTCAATCGTTTGATCTATGTTATTTTTGGTCTTTAAAGGGATTTCTAAGTTTATGTTATCTTTGATATATTTTCTGAAGAGAGTTTAGTTAATTTTTGCGTTACACAAAAATAGACGAATTTCGTTTTCTATAATATTTGAGCTATGAGTTAATATAACTGAAGAGTGGTCTGATGTTAGGTCAAAGTTTATCTCGATATTTATATAGCTCATTGAAATACCTTTCGTAGTGCAAAAATCAAGGAGATCGGGTATTTTTGTCGGGTCCGATAGTGAATACGTGGGTTTTCCAGTACTGGCATACTTATATCTTCTTGACAACATTGTTTTATTCAGCTCTAATTGGGATTGATAATTCGTAAGCTCTGTTATGGATATTTTGCATTAAAATCGCCTCCTATTATGGATCGCCCTTCTAACATACGAAAGTAATTATCAAATTGATCTTTCTTTACCTGATGTCGAGATAAATAGTATACTGCAGCTATAACCAATGTGAATATTTTTTATTTAAATACTTGTGGATTGAAGGAAGTCTTTCTCGTACTTGTTTAGTCCGCAGTGTGTAATTCTTTCTTTTATAAATATTACAGTCTCCCTGAGTAGTTCTAATTGGGTGCAGACTGTAGTATGTTTTGTATTTCTAAATATTGAAATAACTTTTTTCCGTAAAATACATTTTTGAAATCAAAAGTATATATATTTTCTGTTCAGTGAGAAAGATTTTTATTTCTTGTTTTCGCTGAAGTAAGCTATTTATGTTCCACAGAGCAATTCTAATATTTCGATTCATTTTCATTACACAATTTTGTTTTTAATAAGGTACGTTACTAGATTTATAAGAATATTATTTTTCTTTATAAATTGATTGAAGATTTCATATTTGTGTAAGAATTGATTGTGTTGTATTAGTATCGATATTATTAGTATTGTTATCACTTTGTTCTTAAGTACGCTTATCTTTCTTTTGTCATTATGGATTATTGTCTGTTGCCATGCGACATGCGGGTTTGTATTATCCATACTAATTGCTTTGTGTATTGATAAATTTTGTGTTAATGAGGATTCCATCATATTTTTCCATCAGGTTTTTTTTTGTATTGTGTAAAATGTATTCTGCGTGGTTGCTATCTATCATGCAATAACATTTAACACTAACTATGGTGATTACATTGACATGAACGTGAATACACTCAGTAGTGTATTACTAAGACTAAATTTAATTTATGTCACTACACACATACCCACATACAGATATATACACACACACACATTTATATATAGATGTAAGAAATGATATCTCTTTAGTTTTTTTCGTTCATCTATAGTGTCCAATAATCTTGTGGCCAAATTGCTGGGATAATTTTTCAGTCGTTGTTAATATGATTTGCTGTTTGGCGATTTTCTCTTTTACTGTGAGTATACAGGTTCCTTTATTTATTTATTTCTTCAGGATGTACCACTCTGCGTTCAAAATGGATCTCAGTTTTTCGTTTTATCATCTCTCAATTGATTTTATGTTTGAATTCAAAGCTGTGCCTCATAATTGATAGGCGTACGTCCATATCGGTTTGAGGATAGTTTTATATATTGGCAATTTGTTATAAATTGTTACCTATGGTTTTTTGCTGATCTGTCACCATACTTTTCTATATTTTTTATTAATTGTTCTATTTTTTTACGAATGTGCGTTTTCCATAGAAGTTTTCTGTCTAGATATTTAATTGTTTCTTGCTGTGGTAGTATGTCGTTGTTTAGTTTTACAGCAAGGTATATTTGCTTTCTGGTAGTGAAAGTGATGCATGTGGATTTTGTAGAATCGATTTTGATCCTCTGTGTTTTTAACCAATATTCTATTTCATTAAGATGTTGTTGCAGTTTATTTGAAGCTTTGTGCGGTTCAAAGGTGGCAATGAGAGTGTTCTTCGTTATCGGGAAGTCTGACATATGGAGGGTATATAATAATGGTACTAGAACACTATTTTGTGGGACTCCTGATTTAATTGGGTAAAGAGCAGATACGGCCTGTTGTATTTTGACTTGAAAAAGTCTATCTCTGCGAGGTATGATTTTAATATGGAGTAGAACGACGTTGGTAAAATTCTTGGATCTTGATCAGTAAGCCGGTGTGCCAGATTTCGTCAAAAGCCTGTGATACGTTCAGGAATGCCGCGGAGCAATATTTTTTGTCATTTACATCTCTCCTAATTTTATTGGTCAGTTTATAGATTTGCTCAGTTGTGGTGTGTAATTGCTAAACGCCAAATTGATGCTCTGGAATTAACTTGTGATCGTTTATTGCAAGTTTCAATTTACCAAGGAGTAGTTTTTCAAATAATTTGGAAGTAATTGGTAATAAACTTATTAATCTTCTATAAGAGGTTACTTCTTTTAGTGGTTTCTCTGGAGATTAATATGATCTATGCTATTTTTTAGTAGATTGGGTAGTAGCCTATTCTGAGCATCGCATTGTAGATTGCGGTCAGTAATATGATTGCTTTTTTAGGAAATTCTTTATTGGATTTCGCTTGGGGAAAAATATTTGATTGGATATGATGGTATTAGTGGTGCTTCTTTGGATTGCTTCTGGAATACTTTGGATAGATGTGTGGCAAACGTTTCGATTTTTGCTGTTTCTATTTCTGTTCAGTTTCTAAAATATTTTCCTTGTTTAGTGGTGGAATGGGTTTTATTGCTTGTTTTAAATTTCTTATAGACTTTTATAACGAGTATTCTATGTCTTTGTTAGAAGTAAGTTTTTTTTTTAAATTCTTTGAAGGTGTCATTTTGTCTTTTTTGTAATAGATCTTTCAGTTTTCTATTTATTTGGTTAAGTCTTGTTTTATCATGAAGATGTTTCGCTTGCTGCCATCTTCTTCGCAATGTTCTTTTGTGTCTTATTATTATTTTTTTATTTTATTAAAATAGCATATAGATGTTTAACTGTTTTTCAGTGAAGGAGTAGATCCTCATGCCGCTGCTTGTATTGAGCTAGTGGTGATCTACTGCCTTATCTCTTTCTTTTTCTATTTTCAATACTTTTTTATTTGAATGGCATTCTCAAGTTTCTTTAAAATTGTTCCAATTCGTAGCAGCATTGTGAAGTATAGGTAATCTTTTTTCATAAGTGATGTTTTGATTTGAGATGACTTCTGCTACTGCTCTGTGATCCGATTCGAGATCTAAGCATGTTTGAATGGTGAAACTTTTCCGAATTATTCCTTTTGTAATGAAGAAATTTAATAAATCCAGTGTACGATTAACACGTATAGGCCAGTAAGTGGGTTCCCAAGTTTCGAAGACTTGTAGGTTTAGTCTGAGAATGATGTTTATTAAGCTGGTTTCTTAAGGGTTTGTTACCCTTACTAGTTTCTTTCCAGAATGTACGCTTGGCGTTGTAGTCGCTACCTGCAATAAATCTGTTGCTGAGTGTTTTGAAGAAGTTAGTATATCTCTCTATTGACATTTGATAGTGTGATGGTTTATAAACTGTTGAAACATTTAATGGTTCATTTCGGTCCACTATGATTAAACTTGTTGCTTACAGATATTCCCCCTTAACTCTTTTGGTACGATGGTTCAGTCCGCTATAGCGCTGCCACTAAACTGGACCTCCCACACATACATTCCGCGTGAACACTTTATCTTGGAAAAAAAGGGGCTTTTTTTCAAATAATATATTCATAATTTCTATATAAGATATAAACTTATTTAATGGGTATAAAGAGTCTGATTAACAATTGAAAATAGTGAAAGAATAATATACGGTGATTAATGATTTAATTATTATTAATGATTTAATAATAAATAATATTAAAATTAAAAGGAAAAAAAATCTACAAGATGTTTCTCGTAGTTCATAATTATTTTATAGGTTTTATGTAAATGATCGGAATTGGATGCACGATTGTCACTAAAATGCAGCATTTGTAGAAGTAATAAATTCTCTACTGATTACTTCACCAAATATATCGCTTTTCAATAGTTTAGCTCTGCTCCAGTGTTCTGTTAATGATAGCCTTTTGTTTCTGGTCATAAAAAAAAGAGATAGTGATGAAGGAAAATAATTCATTCAGCTGCGTACCAGCTATTATTTCATTGTTGTTCTTTTGTCGTCCATAGTTGTTTCTATTTTTAGCAATATATTCTATTAATTTTTTGCTGACAAATAACTGAAAATAATCTATAAGTTTCCATGAGTAACATATGCCTGTTAGAATTCTTGAATTCTGTGCGTTAAAGTGATGAATTTTTGGGTTGAATTCTGTTGTGGTTGTCCATATAATATTTAACGAGGCCATTTACACGTAATTATCTTCAATTTCTTCATGCTCTGAGGTACTTAGCACATTTACTCGCCTTTTTTTGCGAGGTACTATTTTTGTACTCGATTCGCTTTCATTACAGCTATACGAATCAATTTGTAATTTATCGAATGTGTTCACTATTTGCAACTTTCTTGAAACCATTTTGAGAAGGGCAAAACTTGAACTCTGTTGAAATGAAAAACAAGTTATGATACATGTAAGAAATGAGGATACTTTTCTTTTTCTTAAAGTTTGCTCTATTCTCGTTAATTGTCTATTCCTTTATGGCATCTAATAGTAATGAAAAAAATGGAAGTAGAACAGATATGATTCGAATTGCGTGGTTTATTTCTTTTGTCAAATAATTTGCGTGGCGGTCATAAGAGGCACTGCTATTCAAAAACTAGGTCGTAAATATTGCCGGCTTTAACTGACGTACGTCTTTGTGGGTCATATCGTGTATGCCGGATATATTTGGTATTAAGAATGAAAAAGTTAAGGGTTGAAAGATGTAGTACTCGATGATATTTTTAATAATAATTGCAGTCTTTGCGTGGGCATTTCCATTGGGATGATTTGTGGCGTATACCGTTTAAACCGGTACTTTGCAGTAGCTGCAATCTGTAAAGTGTATTTCGGAGATTAACAGTATGTCTGTTTTAGCAAGACCTAGGTATGCTAATTTTATAACGGTTTATTTACATTTTTTGTAGAATGTAATTAAGCATTGTTAGTAATAGATTTATTTGGTTTATTTTTTTGCTTACACTTATGAATTTTTTTATTTCTGTCATCATTTTTATCATTATGGTGATCTTTTTGTTCTTGTGTTACATGCAGTTGTTCATGGTTTGTTCGTTGATATTTTCTTCTGTTGTACCTCTTGTTGGTTGCTTGATGACGCTTGCATAGAATAGATCTTTGTTTCTGTATTGTTGAGTTTTAGCACACATATCGTAAGGTTGGTAAGTATTCTATGATTTGTATTTCCTTTTTCAGGCAATAATATATGCCATACAGCCTTTGTAATTTGCTGGATGTTTTTCACTACAATTTACGCATTTAACGTTTTCGTCTTTAATTTTCTTTGCACACTCGGTTGACAGGTGATCTCCGGAACATTTCATACATCTGGGAGTTTTGGTGCAATATTTTTGAGTATGTGCGTGTCTTTGGCATCTTTTATTTTTTCTATTGTAATTTTGGTATTTAGGAGTCCGTCTAGTGAGTAAATTTTCTTATTGTTGAATTTTGATGTTAGGTGATGAAGAAGATTGGTAGAGGTTGTTTTATATTTTGATGTTAATGTCAATTCATGGTAATTTTGGTGTTTCATGTTTTATTATTTTTAATTCTTCTATATTTTCCTTCTGTCGTTGAGTGTAGGTTTCTGATTACTACTCTGAATGGTCTGTTCTCTTTTAGTTGGAATGTTTTGTACTCTACACCTAGATATTCTAATTCTTGTCTCATTTTTCTGTAGTCGCTTATGGTCTCCTTTTCCATCGTCGAGTAATTCGGTTTGGCCTGATTGAGTAAACGTGATGTATACGCGATCGCTAGATTTTTGCCGATTTTGACTTGATTAAGAATTAGTCCTATAGTATAATTTGATGCATCTGTAGTTATAACGAATTATCGTGAAAAATGTGAGTATTAGTGAGTATATAGAAGTGGTTCTTCTCATAAGTTCTATCAGATGTTTAATGGCTTCACATTTATGGACGAGAAATCTCACGACTTAATGTTGTTTATGCTCTGAACGAGATATTTCGCGACGCGATATTTACCATACACTTAGGGCGAAATATCTCACGGATTGTTTTCATTAAAATACGAGATATTTTGTCAATAGTATTGGATAAAATTTACTTTATAAGTTATTGCATTAATATATAGAAAGGAAATAAGTAATGTTAAATGAAAATTACCATTGTTAAATGAAGAATGTGTTATGTTTTTTAAACAAATAATTTTATTTTTCAAATGAATGATACAATTCGAAACATGGTATGATACATAATGATACGTTATAATTTTCGCAAAAATAACTACTTTCCTTATGAACATTTGACTGCTTACACAGTACACATCGTTACCGGGTGGTATCTTTTCTCGTTGGAGGTATTTTTGAAGGGAAACATCTAGATTTCATTCTAAGCGGCAACTTTTTTTGACTTTCTTTCTCCATGACCAAAATTTTCTACTGGTATAAATTCTATATAACGAGACAATTACTTATGGTAATGTCAATCGAATGCAAAAAATACTTTTTATATAATTTTAATGACTTTCGGATAGACTTATGGTTATATAAAATTGAATCAATATATTATAGTATATATAATCAATATATTATAGTATATAATGATACGTCAAGTATATATTATATTCTATATTGATATTAGGCTGTTTTATATATTGTCCCGTAGTGTAATCAATTTTGATAGTCATCACCATAGAGGGATTATGCATAGTAATAAGAATTGGTACCATCCTTTTATCCTTTCATGCACAAAAAGCTATCATTTTATTATATTTCATTAACATTTATCCTTTTTCTAAGCTTTTTATATTTTTTAAGAATTCTTCATCACGTGGCATTCCTTTTCTTCTTATACGAACAGTGCCACAAATGGTAGTATGATTTTTATGTAGTTTCTCGTCTAATGTAGGAAACGAATACCAAGTATCGAGAAACAGAATCGAGAAACACCAAAAAAAAAGAGTTTTTCTTTGGTGAAGTAAATCCTTTAATAAAAAAGCACAATGGATCCAGAGATTCCAAGTGATTTGGATCTTAGTTCACATACCAATATTCCAGTGTAAAGTTCAAAATTAAAGATGTATTTAGCTCGAGATTCAATTAAAACAAATGCTTTTACACCAAATTTTGCTCGTAGCGTTTTATGCATAATATAAGTATTGAACAGAGCTATATCTGACATATAAAAAAAAGTTTTCAGTATCCTTTGATGACTTTTCTCATAATTGGGAAATAACATCTGATCTTGATGATCAATTGTACCCATTCTTTTATTATATTTCAAGATACATTTCAGGATGCATTTGGGCTTTATTATTTTTTTGAACTATTTCTCTTACAGTTCAATCATCTCTATACAGTCTTTCACTTTTTAGGTGCGTATTATCCTTCTTATAATGGCGCTCAGATAGGCAAATCGACTTTCACTTTCTACTTGCATATCGTCTTTCCAGTGTAGATGGAGTTCTGATGTACAGATATCGTACCCCTTTCAGGTAGACGTTTTTTTCGTGACAATTATTTTCCTTTATTGTATGAAGGTATTACAAGATTTATCCAATTTAAAGCAAGTAATTGTGAAAATGAATACAAAATGATAATGAATAAATATAAAATAAAATATAATTATAAAATATGTATTTAGTTTACGTCTAATTTAATTGTCTAATTAAGAAGGGTTTTTCTATATTACGGGCGAAAGAAATATATTATTAGATATTGTCTCTAAAATAATATAGTATAAAGTATGGAAATGAAGTTGAATAATTATCTATTATAAGGGGCACGAGAAGATAGATTATAATGTAAATAAAAAATTGAAATACCTTATACGTTATATATTTATATTTATAATTTTTGACCAGAGAATGTAATACTATGAATTACAAGAGAAAAATACCATTATTTCGTAGATTGCAACAATTTTATAACGAATCGATAAAGATTAGCTATAACTGCGTCAAAAGTTGCGCGTTACGACATTCGCGTATGCGGTAATCGTGAAAAGTTGAAATTTCGTCCTATTTCTAAAACTGAGATCAATTAACGTTTTCACGAGAATAAATAAAAGTATAACGTTCTTGTAAATATATTCTTTGTATTGTAATAGCGAATTAATCTCTTTTCACAGGCCGCCACAATTCTGGAACAAGTCGTTAAATATGACTATAACTCCATCAGAAGTAGTGCTACAGTTCTAGAAATATTACCAATCGATTCCGCAGATCTAAATACATAAGAATCAAGTATTGGTTGGAACGAATTAGCGATTTTAAAGATTCTTTTTAATCTCATTCGAACGACTATCAGTGTATACGTCGGTTCAGTATGTTTAATATTGAAATCTCGTCCGATTCCATTTAAACCATGATCATTTGACACTCTTTCATGAAAATAACATGAATTTAACGTTCTTACGAAAATATTCTATAAATTTCTAGAGCGAATTAGTATGATTTCACAGAACGACGCGATTCGGTAACGAGTTAATAAAGGTCGCTATTCATTTGACAGAGGATATGCTAGTGTACTTGAAATTTCTGCCGCACTTATTTTAATAATGTATTTATCTCATGCCGATCGTATAGGGAGTCATTTATTGAGTACTAATATATATCATTCTCGTTTCCTCTATATAGGAAATTATATAGAGGGTTAAGTATATTGATCGTTAATTATATAAAAAGTTATTACATAAATACTAAGAAAATATATATAATTTTTTTATAAAATATTTTACGTAGAACGAGAACCATTGCATAGCGCAAACATTATATTAGAAAGTAACGTCGCCAAATGGGGCGTCTACCTGCAACGTTTACTTGTGCAACATACACGTACGCCAGGAGGGATATCTTAACGATATCATGACAAGTCGCCAAGACATGCTGCAGGTTAGGTACGCCATGGATACATATGCTACGCATGCATCTACGATGACACACGACCTGCGATAAATCACGTAGATCTTGCGCATATGTGCAACTCAGACGCTGCTCTAGGAGTGACCTACTACCTACAGTAAATTCCAAAGGCCGTACATACAAACATTACTGTACTTAGTTCAATTGCTACATAAGAAATTGCGAAACTACAGAACCAATGGCCACGGCCACTCCTTTCCCTGGTGCATCCAAGTTAGCAGTGCATGCAGAATAACACGTTGAGTGTCTATCTATACTACACCTAAGATCAGCAGACACGCTGATAGACACATAGAACACGAAGCTATACTGTACCCAAAATTAACTGAGGCGTGTACAAAATGATACATAAAACATAAGATTATACTGCACTCAAGGCCAGTGGATGCACTTACAAAACAGTTCGTGTAGCATCGTACGACGTACATGGAAAATGACCTACTCTGATACATAGCCAACGAATGCATAAATATATAAGGAAATTAGGGCATCATTCAGTAATCGTTAATTAACTCGCGTGTAGTAAGATCGTAATCTCTGTCTCAGTCTCTGTATCCAAATTCTGTTAAAATCTTTGCCTCGGTCTTTGTATTTGAATTCTATTAGAATAATTATCTCATTTTATTTAATTATAGGTGTATGTCAGTCTAGATAATAGTGTGTGATACATATTAACAGTATTATTCTTGTAATCATAATCATAATCATTAAATTATAGAACATTGATTTCATATAAAAGGAAGCGTTTAGAGAATTATATTCTTTTATATATATATATATATATATATATATATATATACATACATACATATAGTGAACGTAGAAGGAATGTTAGTTGTTTTAATTAATTATATATATAGTTATCGTTATCTGAGTGTGATGATTTAAACGAATACATTCATCCTTAAGAAGTATTTTTCCATGAGCTTCCGCTTCAACGTCAACCGATTAAGGAAGGAAGCTTATTGATACAAGAGGAAAGAGAAGTTTTCCAGGAAAAGTAATGATAATATCTAATTGTGATCTAAAAGTGATATACTTAGACAACCATACCAGAATTATCAATTTCTAGAGTTATGTTCTGGGAATCATTCTTGTGTTTTAGTTAATTAGCCTAACTCTTGCGTAAAGTTTCATACTGATTAAAATGAGGCAAATGACTAAATTGTAGTAAACGCATCAAATTGAGTATTCCTTTTTTCGTTGAGTAACATAATCCACAACTTCATATAAAAATAGTAACTAGATTGTAGTAAATAAGTATTTTGCTTGTCATAACATGCATAACAATCCATGACATAATAGAAGTTTTTAAATTAATTACAATAGTCTTAAATCTAGAACTGTTCTCCTAAATCCATTACACGTGATCTAAATTTTCCTTGTGCGTGTTCTAAGATACATTCCTATAACTTGTGTAATTCAATTTTTTTAAGAATATATTCTATGTTTTATACCTTATCGTTATCTCCATATTTTTTTATCTTCCTAGAATAACATAGTCTAAGTTGTTCGTTTTATTTAGTATGATGATCGCTTTCGAGCACAATTTCTTAAGCGATCGAAGATCTTTCCATGAGTGATATTATATATATAATATATATAAACACATTTTCGGTGAGAAAAGTTTGTACGGAGTGTGATATAGTAGAACTCATTGGAACAATTCGTTTTCGTATAATAATTTCGTACGAAGAAATATTATCAGTCGATCGGCGGACCGAAATCTATAAAAATGAAATCTCGGATTCAAGATTGGAAAGATTCTTTTGTTTTGCTTTACGACGACTTTCGCGTACGGGGCCGTCGGTCGAAAATGTGAAAAGTTGAAATCTTGTCTAATTCCATTGAAATCGGTTCAAAAAATCTGAGCATCGATTTACACATACAAACAAGGAAGCAATCGTTACTCACGAAAACAGAACACATCACTCATGCGTTTATTTCAGAATCAGTAGTGAAGGTATAAGTTTTTCTTTTTCACAGTGAAGTTCAAGAGACGTCAATATACGAAACTTTTTCTAGCGAAAAATATATAATTTTAAAATCAAACTATTTTAATTATATTTTTTAAATATATCGACTCAATTTAATAAATTATTATCAGTTAAATTTTCAAAATTAATTAATTCATTAAATATTAATTCTATAAATATTCCCTAAATCAACTTTTTAATTCTTCAATAAATTTGTATATTATTATTTTAATTTTATTTTTACTTATTATTTAATAACAAAAATTTGTTTAATTGAAAATTAACAAATTGAATTAAATCTTTAAGTCTAACTAAAAAATAAAAATTAAATAAATTTGATGCAAAATACCTTTTATTTATAAAAATCCTTTAATTAAAATTGCTTAAAATTCTTTTTTTTATTTATCAACTCTTATAAATGTTAACTATTGAGGAAATATTAGTTTCTTTCTTGATCTTTCTTTAATTATTTAATTAATTTCAGGAATTTTTTTATCTATACATTATTGTCTATATCGAAATAGTTTTTAATAGTTATTCAAATCATATAAGATATAAATTATTGATGAATTATATGTATTTTACGTAGAAATGGAGCTTTAGTTTCTTTTTACTTGTTTATATCTTCATATTGTACGAGGAATTTATTATCAATCTTTTACTTTAATACACTCTCGAATAATGTGTTGTAATTTTTTTTTTAAGTATAATAATTGCATTTTTGGATATGTCCTTTCTGGAGTCAAATATTAATTATTCTGAAGAGCAACTGTAATTAACAAATTTATTATCTGTTATTCCTTGTATCAGCCGTTCACTTGCCAAATCGATTAATTTCATAAAATGCTAAATGGAGAAAAGTAATAATATAATATAAATTGTTTTTTAAATTTCCTTTTAAAATATAAATTTAAATAAACATTGTAGAATATTTGAATCTAGACGTAGCTTTCATTTAACGACATATAAAGTGAATAAGACAGAATAATCTTAGAATAATTGTTATTAATATCACAATTATTGTATGACTAAGATTTAATCTGATTTAATCGATTTGACAAGTGAAAAAAATAATAATATTAAATTCAGTCTTCAAATTTTTCTTTTATTTCAGATAAAATCCCTTATCATACATTTTCTATTAAAGATTTTTCGTAAAAATGAATATAATTATTTTGTTACCGTTACAATTATTATTATTAGTTTGTTTAGATTTATTTATCAGCAATATAAATGATATCTTCTTCCTCAGTTATATTTGAAGTTCCGTCGTGTCGATTTGTTTTTAAGTTTTTATAATAATCATATTTGATAGAAGAAATGAATTTTAACGTATTTATTATATCTTTTTCTCTTACAGTTCTACATGTAGGATATAATAATAATTAGTTTACATCTTTCAGACTTAGCGATTTTTCTGTTACAGATTTTCTTATATTAATCGTATTAAATTTTGAATCTTTGTTAAAGTTATATTTGAATTGTATGATGTAGGATTTAGATTTTTCTAATTTTATCCAGCCCTAATTTTAAGCCATTTTTAAAATTTTAAGCCATTATACTGGTATAGTAAATATCTCTCAAACATCCAGTAAATAGTTCAACTATTTTGAGGACAACAAATTTCCATAGAGGTATTGACGACGGTCGGCATTCTTCTTTTCCCAAATATGGAAAACTTTTTATAATATATTTACTGTTGGCGTCCGATGTTAATCAAAACTTGATGCCAAATTTATCAGGCTTATTTATATATACTATGTAGTGTAAGTTTTTATCTTACTTTTGTAGGGAGTAGTTGCTCATCGACAATCAGATTCATATCAGGCTTGTAACTATTTTAATTATTCTCAATAAATCTGTTCATTACTCAACAAATCTGTTCATGTAATTAGAGCAAAATCATGTTAACATGTATGCAACTAACTATTGCTGTGATATTTAAGTCCGAAGATAAGATCCCAAGTAGAAAAATTTAAAGAATAATAAAAGATTTGTACACTGGTCGAGAGACCGGTTTTGGTAAGAAACGGGGGTGACAAATTTTTCTCAAAAGAAAGAAATGAAAAAAAAAAAAATCAAAAGTGAGATTGATTAACAAGAGAATCTAAGACTTTATAGATAGTTAATGATGATCGGAAAAGAATAAAGTGTATGTATAAATTCAAGATGAACTCATAAATCGGTCAATTGACTGGGATTGATATGTTTTGTGTTATATGTCGTCAATATTATAACACACAATTTGGAACATTGAATTTATAATTTCTTCTTTGAATAATTAGTTATTTGAAATCGACGGAATTACGATTAAGACACGATGGCAAATGGTAAAAAATGGTGGAATTAACATTTTCCGTATGATTTCAAAATATTCCTGCGCTAACGTTATTATATAGAGGAACGGTACATCTTTTTAGATGAGAAATTTCACTTTGATCCGTGTTGCGCGGATGGCGGATGGCCCTTAAACAATAATCCCGAGCGCAATCGATTAAATCCTCTATCTAAAGCTGCCCAGCAGTACTTTGAACCGTTTGAAAAAGATATTACGTCTCATCCTTCCATCATTCGAATGAAACTTTGTAAAACAGCGACATATTAATCTCGTCAAAGTTTGTAATCACTGCCGTTATAAATTTTCTCTTCTTCTTCTTCCTGCTTAATCTCGATCACATAACGAACACGATGTAGACTTTACGAATAGCTTAAAAACAAAGACGATGTTTGAAAAGGGGATGTCTTGCCTTTAAATCCAGCGTGTTGATTTATAGTATTAAGCAAAAAAAAAAAATTATACTGAAAAAGTTCAGGAAGCCGTTGATAATCTTCTCTATAATACAATACCGCTGACCGTTACCATACAATTTTGATGTCTGCTCTCCACGCATGAGATATATAAATATGTATTTCTCTTTCTTTCCTTTTTCGATTCCATTCCTCGAGCCATTCCAAAGTGTCGTGTCATGTCGTCGTCGATAAACTGTAACAGAGAATGTAACTTAGAATGGTAAAGTGTATTGTATTAGATGATAACACTCGACAAAATTAATTCCGATATTAAATGCTTGTAAAATTAAATATTTGAACAATTAATTCATTGGATCATGGTAAATGAATTGAATCATGTTTTCGATCATGTTTCGATTCCTCCAAACGATTTTTTTATAAATATGTTTGTTCGTAGGAAGGAACGATATTAGCTGATGTTTAATAATAATAATAAGAAATCAGATACTTCTCATGCTGACTCAGCTGCTCATGATATAATTTTTATTGCGACTCAAAGGAAATCGCAAAAACAATTATTTTTCGTATAAACAACATTTCTGGCCGATGTTTCGGACAGATGGGAACTAAAAATATATATATTAACCTCCATAAGGTAGGTAGTATAGTATAATTAATATAAGAGAATATTAACAAAAAAATTAATTTCTATTCAATTGATACTATTCCTTGGTAGAGAGCGATCAATAAAAATGAAGCAAAAGCGTTATTGCGGTGCACATTTATGCGATATGGATTATCTCGTATGGTGGTTGAAAGCAAAAAGAAATAATATATCGAATTCAAAGGGATTAGTCGAGAAATTTATTTCCTCCTAACACGTATCTTATGCTGTCTTTTCGGCCTTTTCGACCGCGTGATAGGGTAGTTAGGGACTGTCTTGCGTAAAGCGTATTAAAACGAATTACGTAAAGGAGAAAACGATAATATTACGACGGAAAAATAAATGTGACAAAAGATATTATATTTAAATCCATGTCTCTAGTGCGCATTAAAGAGGAATGTTTGTTAACTCCAGTAATAGAAAAAGAAAAGAAGATAGTATTACGAGAAAAAGTTTTCAGGCAATATTTCTTGCCATCGAGCGATACGACAGTAGATGATGTATACCTCCTTAGGAACAAACCTTTTCGCGGATTTTACGAAGAGAAACATATAGTATGAAAATTACAATATCATTTATATCAAATAGTATTATAATTATACTATTCTCGAGTATAACTTTAATTACAAAAAAGAAACATTATGGTTGTTTATCGCACACGGTTTTATAATGGATCGCGCAATCAATGAGACTAACTGTAATTCTTGACAAACTTTGATCAACAAGATATTTTTCGAATCTTTGAAAAGGATTTATATTTTTTACAAACAATCGTGTTAAAACATGATGTTTTTCTCGAGATTTTATTTATGCCAAATAAAACGCTTTTTCAAAATTTATATAGATTTTTCATAAATTTTTTTGATGACAAATGTATATAAAGTATATACATTTATTGATTATTTTTAATCACAATCTAATACTAAAAATGAATTAAAAAACTTAACGTAGAATGAAAAGAGGAAATAATCAGTACGATAGAGAAACAGGGAATGTCTCTACATTTTCGTTTATAGATCGATATGAAGAAGTAGAAACAATGGTAGTTCCATTAAAAGAGAGCGAACAAGAAGTTGCATTTGAGAACCTCGACAGTCTCACACACGTTCAGAAGTTTTATTATGGTCAATGTACATTCATAATCCAACGAACAGAATTTATTGAAAAATTATTGATTGAGAAATCGTTGAGGACAAGCTTTGGTATGAAGCGCATTTATATTTTGATACGTTCAAAAAAAGGTTCTTTTTTCCGAATTTAATTGAAACATTAAAATTTAGAGAATTTTTCATTAAGCACCATAAAACGCCTCTAATTGAATATGCCCTATCCGAAATTGTTATAATGGAATCTGTGCAACGCAAAATTTGATGCCACCCTTAAGCTACGGTACATTGCCGAATTTTTTGAATTATTAAGATTGAACAAATTTTCTACTAAGCTCACTAAATCGCCTCTAATTGAACCGAACATGTACGAAACTTTTATACTATATTCTATACGCCGTAAAATCAATGAAACCACTCTTGAACCTTAGTACTTTACAGAATTTAATTAAAATATTAAAGTATATAAATTTTTTTATTAAGTACCCTAAATCGTTTCTAATTGACCCAGCCCTGTCCGAAACTTTCACAAGAGATTCTGTTTAGCGTAATGTTAACAAAAACATCCTTAAACCACAGAACTTTGCCCAATTTTTAGAAATAATAAAATTTAAAGATTTTCTTATAAGGACTTCTAAATCGCCCCTATTAAGCCGGCCCTGTCTGAAACTTTTATAATAGATTCTCTGCACCGTAATGTTAATAAAGGCACCATTAAACTCTGTAACATTGCCGAACTTTTTATAATAATATAATATAAATAAGTTTTTATTAAGCACCCTAAATTGCTCCTAATTGCGACGGCTCTATCTAAAACTTTTATAATAGATTTTGTTAACCGTAAAATTAATAAAGACATCCTTAAATCCCGTAGCTTCATCGAATTTTTTATTAACCACCCTAAATTGCTCCTAATTGTGCCAGCTTGGCTGAAACTTTTATAACAGATTTTGTACACAGTAATATTAATAAAGAAAACTTAAATTACAAACTAGAAAAGTTAAATTACAAACTATTTCGAAATATTAAAATCAAAAAAATTTTTTATTAAACTATTTAATTCGTCCCTATCCGAAACTTTTATAATAAATCCTGTGTACCGTACAATTTATAAAGACATCCTTAAACTTTACTTAATATTTTGAAATATTAAAATATTAAATATTTTTTATTAAGCACCCTACATCGCCTCTAATTGAGTCAGCCCTATCCGAAACTGGCATAATTGATTCTGTTCACCGTAAAAGTAATGAAGACACACTTAGACCCCGGAACTTTGCCGAATTTTTTGGAATATTAAAATTTAAAAAATTTTGTATTAATCACCCTAAATCGCTCTTAATTGTATTGACCCAGTATGAAACTTACAATATTTTCTGTACACCTTAACACTAAGCGTATCAAGCCCAGTCATTTGATTGATACATGATTTAATCTTGAATTTATACATATATATTATTTTTTTCGATTATCATTAACTATTTCTAAAGTTTTAGATTCTCTTGTTAATCAATTTCTCACCTTTGGTTTTTTTTTTGTATTTTCTGAGAAAATTTTGTCACCTGCTAATTTTACCATAGCCGGTTATTTGAGCGGTATACAAATTTTTTATCATTTTCTAAATTTTTCTACTTGGGATCTTATCTTTGGACTTAAGTATAATTATAGATAGTCTAGTAAAATATAATTATAGATAGTCTAAGATATAATTATAAATAGTTTAAATATAACTATAGATAGTTGCATATATATTAACATAATTTTGCTCTAATTTTACGTGTAATGAACAGACTTATTGAGAATTATCAAAATAATTATAAGCCCGATATGAATTTGCCTGTTGATGAGCAATTATTCTCTACAAAAATTTATCTTACTTTTGTAGAGAACTTACACACTACATAGTATATATAAATAAGCCTAATAAATTTGGCATCAAGTTTTGATTAACATCGGACGCCAACAGTAAATATATTCTAAAAAGTTTTCCCTATTTGGGAAAAGAAGAATCCCGACCGTCGTCAATACCACTCGGTGAATATATTGTCATCAAAATGGTTGAACTGTTTATTGGGTGTTGGAGAAATATTATGATTGACAACTTTTTCACGAGTGCATCACTGGAGAGAAAATTAATGGCAAAACGAATAATTTTATTTGGGACTATTCGGAGTTATAGAAGAGAATTGTTCCAGCTAGCAAAATCAGCAAAAGACGAATTGGAACGTTTCTCAATAGTACTTTACAAAACAAATAATTGTACTCTAATACTATAAATCCAAGCCACCCAAAGAAGTTACAATACTAAATTCAAAGCATATAAGAATAAAAATCAATATCGACAGAAAGCGAATACTTGAAACAAATGCATATTATAACAAAACCAAATTCGGTATCGATGTCAACGATCAAATGACAAGAAAATACAGTGTCACGTATTTCTCCAAGAAGAAAAAGAAAACTTACGAGAAGTATCAAGTGGCCAAGGTAATATTTCGTATTCGTGAAAAACATGCCAGATATAATTGTGCAAAGAAAATAACAACTAAATCTTGTAAAATTAGTAAAAAACATGTTTGCGGTAAATGTATGAAGAAGAATCTTACCATTTGCAAAAAATACCACTAAATAAATTAAAATCATCATTCATTTATTTCTAAGTAAAGTAAACACTGCCACTATGATCTCCTGTTTGTGTTATGTATAATATATATGAAAAAGAAAATATATGAGTGGTTATTTTATTATTATTTAAAAGTTACGTTGTAAACATTACTTCTTAGAATAAATTGACAATTCCAGCCGAAAAAACAACATTTATTACGTAAAATTTGTACACCGGTCAAATGACCGGGTTTTGTAAGATTAGGTATAGAGAAACGCAGGAACGTTTAGTGTTAAAATTAATAAAGACACCCTTAAACTTTTTTATTTCACCGTTTTTATGAAATTTTTTAATTTAAATTATTTTTTATTAATAACCCTAAATCGCACCTAATTGAGTCGGTCATGTCCGAAACTTTTATAATAGATTTTGTGCACTACAGATTTAATAAAGATATCCTTGAACCACGGAACTTTGTTGAAGTTATTGAAATATTAAAATTTAAAGAATTTTTATTAAGCACAGTAAATCGACACTAATTAAGCCGGTCCTGTTCGAAATTTTTATAATAGTTTCTGTACACCGTAGACTTAACAACCTTAAATTCCGAAACTTTGCTAGACTTTTTCAAATATTAAAATATAAAAAATTTTTTATAAAATACCCTAAATCGCCCCTAATTGAGGCAGTGCTTTACGAAACTTTCATAATATATTCTGTTCACCGCAGACTTTATTAAGTCAGAACTTAAAACCCAGAACTTTACAGAAATATCTGATACATTAAAATTTAAAGAATTCTTTATTAAGCATCCTAAATCGCCTCTGATTGATCTGGCCCTGTCTGAAACTTTTATAATGGATTCTATGCACCGCAGACATCATGATGATACTCTTACAACACAGAAATTAATGAACTTTTTGAAATATTAAAATTTAAAGAATTTCTTATTAAGCACCCTAAATTTCATTCCATTGAGCCGGCCCTGCCGAAATTTTTATGATAGATTCTGCTCACTGTAAGCTTTATATATCTTCCCTTAGGGCCCAGTTCTTTTCCGTGGATATTAAGATATTGAATATTACAGATTTTATAATTAAGCACCTTAAATCACCCCTTTTGAGTCGGTTCTGCCAAACCTTTTTTGACATATTGCGCGCACCGTAAGCTGTATTAAACCACACTTAGACCACGATTCTTTGGCATAGTTTAGAATATATTAATATTTTTAATATTTTCATTAATCACCTAAAATCATCCCCAATTAAGCTGGCCCTGCGTAAACGTTTTTGACAGATTGTGACGATCATAAGTTTTATAAAACCTTCCTTAGGCCACTATTCATTGCCCTATTTTAGGAGATTTAAAATTATTAATATTTTTTATTAAGCATCCTAAATCGACCTCTATTAAGGTGGATCTGCTTAATCTTTTTGAACAGATTGACTACACATAAGCTTTATAAAAACAGATTTAGGTCCCGGTTCCTTGACGTAGTTTAGGAGATTTAAAATATTTAAGATTTTCTTTCAAGAATAAATCGCCCCCTATTGTGCCAGCTATCCCACATCTTTTTTGGCAATCTGTGCACACCGTAAGCTTTACAAAACTACCCTTAGACCACGATACTTTGCAATGGTTTAAGTGATATTAAAATTTCAATAATTCTTTATAAACACCCTAAAGCGTTGCCTATTAACTAGGCACAGCCTAAATTTTTTTGACATATTGCGCGCATCATAGTCTTTTTAAAACTATGCTTAGGCTGCGATTCTTTTTCATAATTTAGGAAATATTAAATTTTAAAAAATTTCTATTAAGCATTATAAATTGGTTCATATTAAGCTGGCCCTGCCCATACTTTTTTGACATATTGCGTGCACCGTTAGCTTTATAAAACCACACTTAGGTCCCGGTTCTTTCTCTAGTTTAGGAGATAATAAAATATAAAATATTTTCTAGTAATCACTCTAAATCGCTCTGAACTGAATCAGCCCTGTTCAAACTTTTTTTACAGATTGAGCCCACCGTAAGCTTTATAAAACCACACTTAGGCCAAGCATCTTTTTTATACTTTAGGATTTATTAAAATTTTCAAAATTTTCCTTTAAGTACTTAAAATAGCAACCTATTGAGCTAGGCCTGCCTAATCTTTCTTAGCAGTCTGCGCGCACCATAAGCTTTATAAATCTACCTTTAGACTTTTGTTCTTTGCCGCAGTATTGGAGATATTAAAATTTTAATTATTTTCTATAAAGCATTATAAATCACCCCATATTGAACCAGTCCAGCCCAAATTATTTTGACACATTGCTCTCACCATAAACTTTACAAATCTATCCTTAGGCCCCGTTTCTTTGCCATAGTTTAGGATACATTAAAATTTTTGAAATATATCATTAAAAACCTAAAATAGAAACCTATTGAGTCGACGCTGCCCATTTTTTTTTTGTTGACAGATTGCACGCACCGTAAGCTTTATAAAACCGCCCTAAGGACCCGGTTCTTTCCTTTAATTTAGGTGATATTAAAATTTTTATAATTTAATATAAAAATCTCTAAATTAACCCCAGTTGAGCCGGTCCTTCCCAAACTTTTTTGACGAATTGCGCGAACCGTCATATTTATAAAAGTATCCTTTTTATTCATAGTTAAGGAGATATAAAATATTTAATATTTTCTATTAAGTACCCAAAATTGCCCGATATTGTGCTGGCCGTGCCATAAATGTTTTGATAGATTGCACGCATCGTAAGTTTTATACAATTACCGTTGGGCCGCAGTTATGAGCCATAGTTTAGGGGATATTTAAATTTATTATATTTTACTGTACAGAACACTAAAATACCCCGAGTGAACTGGTCCTGGTCAAATTTTTTTGACAGATTGCGCGTACTGTAAGTTTTATATAACCACCATTTTCTCAAAAAGCACTTACGTCATACTTCCACCAACATATACATCCAATTATATATCTAAATTATTCCTTAAGACAATGGTAAATATTTGGATGGTATGATATTCCATGAAATAACCAACATTCCCTTCTAAATACAACCTTTTAAATTCTATATTCTATGCAATGTCGATGTTCTCTGCGCGAAGGATGAATACATATCAAAAAAAAGAAAAAGAATTCCCTCCCCGAAAAGAAGATAAACGAAGTCCGATTCTTAAATGGTAAAAGGATCAAAGGAATACGTATATGGGGAATGGCCGCTAGGGAGAATCAAAGAGAGAAAAGATAATCCAACGATGTTGAAAACAGACAAAACTTTCTCCCCGTTAGCTGTATCGATCGAAACTTGCTCGCAACGTCCTGCTGAGATTACCGGGGATGATGAGCGTTAGGATGTCAATAACAGCAAGGGGAACTGAACGGCGCATGCTCGACTGCGTTGCATTTGGGTTGCGTCTGGGTGTCGAGGGTAGAAGCTTCTCGACGAGAATTGGACCAGCAAGGGTTATTACGAATCGAGACACCAATGTGACAAGTGCTAACAAGTTCCAAAAGTGGAAAGATCTAGAAGGAACATCTAAAAGGAAAGATGGGTTTATAAACGGAACTACGAAGCTGAGAAATATTAAAAAATTTGAAATTCACTTGTCGTTGAGAATCGCCTGATGTTCTACTTTTCATGGTCTTGGTAAGATAAATCATATTTGAAATATTATACCAACGTTTAATACCCAACGCAACGATTTATTTTCATAAACTCTTAAATTCTTTATAAGTCATGCTATAGAGAATTGCATAATTCTATATACGTATCCGTGAGTTATATCAGAGACGTTACGTTATACACCATTTTATATTTTATGTCCGATAGTACGATGTACCGTATTATAACGTACTATAAAAGACCGCATAGTTCTTTATTAATACTTTATATTATATTTTTACATTTTATATTATATTTCACATCTAATTCGCCTTTGACCTATTATCGTATAATGTGAAATAGAGATGAAAATATAATTAGAATTATTTGAGTTAGGATGTTTCTGTTTAGACATTTATATGTCATATTAGAATTGCCGTATATAGAGCTAACTGTTGCGTAGCTATTTCTTGCTAAGTGATCACTGCTGAAACTAACCGTTAACGAGTCCACGTTACTAGTTAATTTTCTGGTTTGACAGTAACTGAAGCGTTTCTTTGGCGGTTCGTTATTCAATTGGAACAGAGATACATGATTCAATTCGTTGACGAAGAGAACAGAGAAACGAAAAATAGAAGAAAAATAGAAAAGTTTCTTAACGCTCTCAACGAATCGTTTGGATCTCTGATTAAACTTTCTAGTTTTGATGATTTCAATTATTAAACGGTAAAGTTTGCACGATACGAAAAAGTTCGTGCAATTTTGAAGAAGTTTCAAGGAGATTCTGACATTTTTTCTATATGAAGTTAAGATAAAATTCTGAAAGTTGACTAAAATTTTTCCATAAATAATTGGAAGATTTAGAAAGTATACCGAAAGGTTGATCGAACATTTCGAAAGATTTTGAAGTATTTTTAATAAAGATAAAACACCAAAGTGATCGATATCTTTTAACAGAATTTTTTTTAATATGCTCTGTCAACGATTAGATCGTTTAATTGGAATAATTACTAACTATTCGGAAGGAGTAATTTAAAAGTGTTCGACCATTTTAATATGTCCTATTAATATTATCCTTTAAGTGACGCCCCTTACGTCGAAATACGATTCATAAGAAGCTTATTATTTATTATTTATTATTTATTCACAGGAAAATTAATGAGCCAGATCGATCGAAATAATAACATCGATATTCATATGTATATGCAAATTCATACCTATTTATAATTTTTCTTCCTAGACGACTGTGTTAACGGTGTCTCGGAACGACACGATCGTGCCGATGGGAGAAACTATTAAAAGTTTTCATAACAATTAAAACACGGAATTAACACGGAGTAAAAACCTAACATGAAGTAAAATTATCTGATGGAGCACTAAAAATATCTTTCCTCGACTACCGTGAGCGTCCTTGATTGATCCACATGGTAAAGAATAATATTGTTTTATTTTCAATGAAAGCAATTTTCAAGAAAAGAAATGTAAGAAGTTAATATTTCGTTAAATGTCTTGGGCGTAACGCGATGACCGCGATGCTCACATTGTTTAAACACATATGTAATATAAGCAAGAACAAGCATGGATTCCTGGCAATACCGTAAGTAATTTTCAATTTTTTCCTTTGGCAACAACGAGTAATAATGATAGCGATGAAATTAAAAATTATGCTATAAATTTTTCATCATATTATATTACAATATTATAATTTCATTGTTGCGGAAGCAATGACTATATCTATTGGTTTTTTGCAAATCCATCCCATATTCAGGTTATATCACGTTGCACAAAATCAGAAAACCGTAACACTTTTGAACTTAATGATATATACATCACGGTCCTCTTAAGGAAATTTAGTAAAATTTTTGCAATTAATTAGAGTAGTTACAAAAATAAATTTCATTCGATCAATCGTGATATAATATTATGTGCTAAAATTTATCTTCAATACCATTCTGTAAAATTATTATTAAATGATAACTTGTTTAATTACAATTATTAATAGAACGAGAGAGAATTATTTTCGCTAGCCTGTCCGAAGATTACTACATTTTATTTACAATCAGCTCAAAGACAAACTTATACAATATTTTTCCTTAGACATACGAACATCAATGTAATTTTGTTTATTCTTTTCAGACGACACCAGGATTGAATACAAATGAATATGCAATTATATCTAAAATAACTTCGAAATCATTATGTTTTATCGTGTAACAAGGCGAATGTGTCTATATAAGTGAATTTGTATATGTATCTTTATCTTGTATTTCTATTTATCTCTATACTCGTGGATGTGTGAATCAGATTAATTAACCCTATATATATATATATATATATATATATATATATATATATATATGTTTTAATGATTACGAATGTTTAAACGAAAAGTCTCTCTATATATAGGATGTATATAGGGTTAGTAGATATATATATGTATATTATATGTATGTATGTGTGTATGTATGTACGTATTAATATTGATGTATAACTATAAGGTGCCTGTATCCATCTGTACACACGTAAATATCTAGAACAAATTATAATTAACCCCTTGCATTAGATGCACACTCGGACTTTAGCTTTGAATGATTTACTTATATTTGATTTAGACGAATTTGTAAACGTTGAAGAACATATTCTTTTGCCAAAAAAAGTCAATATTTTATTCCATATAATATTCTCGATAATACAATAAGTTTTGAAGAATTTTTTTACACCATATTCATTGATATTGTTATTTATAAGAATTCCTCCTTTTCTGATCACTCTGAGGGGATGTCCATGTGCGAAGGGATAAAGAAGGATTAAAAAATAATTTAAAATAAAATGAAGAAAACAAAGGAAAATAAGAATTGAAAAAGAAGAATAAAGGATCAGGACTGTAAAGAAGAAAACAAAAAAGATTAAAAAACAAATCAAAATCTAAAAAGAAGATTAAAATTTAAAAAAGGAAAATAAAGTGAAAAAAGAAAATAATAAAAAGAGGAAAATTAGGAAAAAAGAATTGAAATAAAGGAAAACAAATGAAAGACAAAAAAAGAAAGACAAAAAAACAAAGACAAAAAAACACACGGACAGATGCCTATCGAGAAATTGTGCCGGTATATTTCATATTTATTCTGAGTGATATCTGTGTCTAATCTCTGTGAGTCGATGTGATGGCGATGTTACAAGTGTAAACTGAAGTTTTAGTCGATATTTGCTAATTTTTCAATTATTCACAATATTTGAATATTTTTAATCGGCTGCAGGATTTGATCTTGATTTGATTAGCTTGATCAAAAATCTTGATTGAAAGTGCGGATTAACAGGACATTTCAAGTTAATTCTCTAATCACTTTGACGACACAAGAATATAGATTCGAGTAAATTTGTTAGAAGTTCGACTAAAATTTCGAGTAAACTTTATTAAATCATATTTTGAAATACACATTACTAAATTAATATTTAATCAGATAGAGTTGATTACGTGTAAGATAATTTTTATATGATATAACAATCATGTTAGTAATGTTAATCATTCGTTAAACGAGATAACTTTAATTACATCATTGTAATAAATAGAGTTAATTTTCATAAAAGAATGATATTAATTATCGACTTTACTGATTAGGATATTAAGTCAGGGAAAAGGGTTTTTTTTTATTTTCTATTTTGCATTTTAATACAAAAGCGGTTACGATTTACGATTGTTTAGAGTAGAGATCATAATTAATAGTTTGAACGGACGGCAACGGTTGAATCTCCCCTTCCATAGATCACGATCAGTTTCGCACACAATTGTGCATAGACGCTTTCAAGAATGTTTCGGTTCCGTTCCGTTCCGCTCCGTTCCGTTCTGTTTTAATAACGATTCGCAAATAAAAATAAGATCCATTAAATGTTTTATTAATTAATCACACAACATTGAATTTTTATTCTTCTTCAATGATTTATATCTGTTTTATGATGGACAGTTGGTTTCTTGACAACACTATTTGAATCACTTACATGATACCATCCATATTGGAAACGTTTGATACAACGTTGCTTTGTGCAACGTCCATTGATAACGGATCGATCGATAAATGTCAGAAATTTCTTTAAGAGCCGGAGTAGCATCATTATCTCTCATGCAATAAAATATCCAAATGTATCTTCTTCGTTCTCTTTCATTTTCAAGGCGTAATATCTTTTGAACAAATAAATGAATGTATTTGTGACCTTGCTAGAAATGCTCGATGAAAACTCGCCTTTCGATAATCGCGCAGCACTATTGCCAAATTGATTGTTTAATATTACCAAAATTATACCTGACGTCATTATTCATTAGCTGGTAGAATGCTAGGAAGCATTTTTCCCCGAATTAATTCAATTTGAATCAGGAATGTGACCCATAGTGGTAGAAGAACTAGATTTCATCAATTATTGTCAGTTATAATTTTACGTAACTGGGATAGTTGCTTTTGTACTGATTTCTTCTGTTAATTTTATTATTGTTCTTTTTCGTGACTATTGTTTATGTATATAATTTAAGGTTAGAAACTAGTGCGGTTTAATGTTAATATTGTCATCTGCCGACGAGTTGAAAGATATGGAAGATAAGTGTAAGTTCGGAGAATCGCACTGTGGAAGAACCAAAGAACCGGACTTTCAACAAACAACACTTCTATATCTATTAAAGTGGGTTAGTTTCTATTGTATACTTCATATATCGATAACCTCTATTAATTTCTTTTTGTTATAAAAGTAAAAGTTGCCACTGTGAGAATTCTAATGAATTAGAAAAACTTCCTAATATCTGTTATCATATTTTGTTACAGACAGTTCCTAACCGAAGAACAAAGTGATGCTATAGGCGAAGTGCATGACGTACCGCGACAGAAGAATAAAAAAATTGTGAGGGTGTAATAGATGAATATCCAGAAAGTAGAGCGTCTTTTGTTGGATCAAGTCTTTCTGTAATTATTGCTGCAAATCTAAGCCTGCAAAAATTACCGGTATGTTTCCCTCGAACTTATTTGCATTTTAAACTATTCATTAAGTTTTATAAATCTAATATACCTACGTTACTTATCAGATGTTGCCGATGGTTTGACAAACTTCTGTTTTCAAAAATGACGAATCTATCCTACGCAGGATTTATATATTACTCCGCAATCCTTCTGGAAACACTGTCCTTGTTTCTATTGAAAATCATTAAGATCAACCATTTGTATGGCAATGGCGTAATATATATTCGCAATTGAATTACTTCAGGATTTACAAAGAAAAACGGCAAGATTTGCCACAGCCAAAGGTACATCGGCCGCTCGTGTAGATGCTTCTCACGAAAAAAGAATGGTAATATTGGGCAATCAAGAACCAACGGATCAGATTTTCTTTCATCAAACACTCCTGTATGTATTGAAGAAGGTTAGTTTCTATTTTACATCGTATGCTTTACATATCTATAACCTTTACCAATTTCTTTTTATTATAGTAGTAAAAGTCACTTCTGCGAGATTATTGCAAAGCTTCCTAATTTCTATTAATATATTTTGTTATAGACATTTCCTGATCGAAAAAGAAAGAGAAGCTATACGCGAAGTGCATGATGTACCGTGACGGAAGAATAAAAAAATTGTGAGGCTGTCATAGATGAATATCCAGAAAGTAGAGCGTCTTTTGTTGGATCAAGTCTTTCTGTAATTATTGCTGCAAATCTAAGCCGGCAAAAATTACCGGTATGTTTCCCTTGAACTTATTTGCATTTTAAACTATTCATTAACTTTTGTAAATCTAATATATCTACGTTACTTATTAGATGTTGCCGACGGTTTGACAAATTTTATTTTCCAAAAACGACGAGTCTACTCTAGGCAGGATTTACATGTCATTCTATAATCCTTCTGGAAACACCGTCCGTAAGTCTATTGAAAATGTTTAAGATCAACCGCTTGTACGGCAATGGCGTAATATATATTCGCAATTGAATTATTTCAGGATTTACGAAGAGATACGACAAAACTTGTCACAATCAAAGGTGCATCAATCGCTTGTGTAGATGCCTCTCACAAGAGAAAGAATGGTCATTTTGGTCAATCAAGGACCAATGGGCCAAATTTTCTTTCACCAAACACTCTCCTATGTATTACAGAAAGTTAGTTCTTATTTCACATCGTATGCTTTACATATCTATAACCTTTATCAATTTCTTTTTATTATAGAAGTAAAAGTTACTTCTGTGAGAGAATTACAAAGCTCCCTAATTTCTGTTATTATATTTTGTTACAGACAGTTCTTGATCGAAAAGAAAGAGAGTTTATATCCGAAGCGCGTGGCGTACCGGAAGAATAAGAAAAATTGTGAGGCTGCGACAGATGAATGTCCAGAAAGTAGGTTGTCTTTTGTAGGAGCAAGTCTTTCTGTAACAATTGAAGCGCCTAAGCTTGCAAAAATTATCGGTATGTTTCCTTCGAATTTATTTGCATTTTAAACTATGCATTGAATTTTGGAAATCTAATATATCTACGTTACTTGTTAGGTGTTAACAAAGGACGCCGCACATGGCTATATCAAATGTTTTCAATATGGAAAGTGTGATGTAGTGGTGCAAGTGACGTCGACAAGGAACCAATCATCGATCACAAAACAGTTCTATATCATTTGAAGAAGGTTGGATGTAAAAAGAAATCCAATGTTTGTGTTCCACATGATCAAATAGTGAAGCATTTAATGGATCGTATTTTTGTCTGCGAATCGTTATTAGGACCTAATGAAACGGATGCATTCTTTAAACGAGTCATTATGTACGATAACCTACGAAAAGGATCATGGTCCATGGAAGGAGAATCAACCGTTGTCGCCCGTTCGAACTATTGATCATAATCTCTCTAAATAATCGGGAAATGATTTGCTTTTGCATTGAAATACGAAGAAACCTTTTCTCCAAACTTAATATCTTGATTAGTAAAGTCATTGGTTGATATGATTCCTTTATGGAAATTAACTCGAATTATTGCAACAATATAGTCAGAGATGTTTGTCTTGCTTAATGAGTGAATGACAATACTAATAGGATCATTATATTATCTATAGATTATCATACACGTAATTAATTATATTTAATTAAACGTTATAATAATAATAAATATATTTCAATATACGATTTAATAAATTATACTTGAAATTTTAGTCAGATTTTTAATAAATTTACTCGAATCTATATTTCTGTATCGCAAAACTGACTAGAGAATTAATCTGATGTTTCGGGTTAATTCTCGCTTTTAATCAAGATTTTTAAGTTGACGAAATTAAGATCAAGTTCTGTGGCAGATTAAAAATAATCAAATGTCGTAAGTAATTGAAGGAATAGCCATATATAGACTAAAATTTCAGTTTACACTTATAACACCGACATCGCGTAGATTTACGCGCATTACACACAGGTTTCATTCTGGATAAATATGAGGTATATCGATACAATTTCCCGATACGTATTTATTTGTATGTTTTTTTTTCTTTCTTTCTTTATATTATTATTTTTTCCCCTTTAATTTCTTTCTTTTAATCTTTTTTTATCTTCCTTTTTGCTGATTTTAATTTTGTATAATTTTCCTTTCCCCTTTTAGATTTTTATCTTTCCTTCGATTCTAATTTTTTTTTTTCGTCTTTTTTGTTTCCTCCCTTTTAGTATTGATTTCTTCTTCAATTCTATCATCCTATATGTAGAGAGTATCTTCGTTTAAACATTCGTAAACATTAAAAAAATATAGAATCAACCTTACCATATATATATATATATATATATATATATATATATATATATATATATATATGTATGTATGTATTGCGTTGTTAAATGATAAAACATAATGATTTGGACGTAATTTTAGGTATAATTGCGTATTTACTTGTACTTAATCTTGGTGCTGTCTGAGGAGAATAAAGAAAATTACATTGATGTACGCGTGTATAAGAAAATATATTATGTAAATTTATCCCTAAGCTAATTGTAAATAAAACGTAATGGACTTAAATGTAATGGACGTAAAGATGAGTTTTAGCCCATAATATTGTTTCACGATTGATCGAATGAAATAAACTTTTCTGACTACCCTAATTAATTGCAAAAGGTTAATTAGTACCATTCCAAGGTATTTTGATATTATTAGAAATATCTTCATTCTTTAAGAATACTTTGACGTAAATATCATCTGTTCAAAAATCATTCAAACATCGTATCAATGAAACAATTGGGACTGAGATTCTGATATAAGAGCACGAATTTTCATCCTTGAAATTCTTTCAAAAACAAACGAATTTTTTTTTTTGTGATGCGAGATTTTGCATCGGAGAATTTCTCGAATCAACCTTTTGTCAACGTTTAACTCATGTCGTAACTCGTTATCTCTCTCATTTCGAACGCGCGTTTTATTAATTTCTTTCTCTTGATCCGTTCGATGTTGGAAATTCGAATGGTTGGAAATTTCGTCCATAAATCGGTGCATTGTTAAATTAAAATTTTGAAATTGCCTTAAAACGGACAGGGGATATCGCTGAAAGATTCCTGTCTTTCATTCGTTGACAAAATTATTGAATGTTCTCAATTATAATAAATAGGAATTATCGTTCGCATAATTTTATCCATTCGCCATTTTTAATACGTTCTATCCATACTGTCAAATCTTTCATAAATTTTCAACTGGAACGCCTCATTTTATCTTTCTTCCTTCTCGGAGGGTTATTGAAAATCCATGCAACAGTGACCGTTCCCCGTGGTTACACAGGTTAATTACTTTAACTTTATAATCCATTGGAATTACGTAATTATCCCTTGTTATCTTTTTCTTTCTTGAGGCCTATTATCTTCCAATCGACTTGATCGATTCGTCAATCAACTTGATCGAGGACATATTTCTGCTTCATCCTGATATTTCATCCCTCATAAGAGAAAAGATATCGATTTGAACGTTTCAAACTTATTCGATATTTGGAGTGTACGCTCAAAATGAGTGATATGTCATCTCCACGTGGCGTAGCCTTCTAATTTTTTTTTTCGGAAATTAAGTGCAAAAGATTTTTTCTTTTTTTACGCACAAAATCATTTCGAGCTAGCTTGGCCATTGATAACGTACGAATATTATATTTCAAAGTTTCGAAAGATCGAATTTCAATCGCAGATCCATTCTCGTGCAATATCATCATTTCTCTCTTTCTTATGAAACGTCTGGCACATCACAAGCTCGATGTACGGCTTTCTAACTTGATCCAACGATTTATCGACCGACTAAATTCTAACATCTACAAATTCTAATAGTCTCGAAATAATGTACCTCTTGTCGCCGCAAAGGATTAATGAGATTTTGAACAATCGTCCGTTCCAAAATTGCTTTTATACGAAATAACTCCTCCCTTTACGCATATATCCAAGGACACATAGAAGCATTTATGGAATTATTCGTCATCATGTTAAAAGCGAAGTTCTATTTTTATTTTAACTGAAGTTTCTATTTATTAGGTCAATATTTTTCGGTAAATTTTTAATCGGTAATTTAATACGTTCACGCCGGCGCTGCATTTTGTCTTTCTCTCTGGGTTCCGTAGGGCGGTGCTCATATTAATGCTCTTCTTTGTCCTACTTTTCTTGAATTAAAGTGTTGAATTATTAAAATTTTAACGGTATGTCAGTTTTCTTTAAGTTATTAAACGAACTAAATTTTTTGCGATACGCTTACTCTGACAGAAAATTCAAGTGTCGAGCACGAGCCACCGGTGATACATGCCGGCGAAAACATTTTAAATAAATTAATGGTCATCGTTAATAATAAGTTATCAATACGTAGTGTAAGTGGTCAGTATTAAACCGGTCGGTACAAGCACTATAAGAATTTTAATTGAAATAATTGTAATTATTTATTGTAATTGTAATTTCAATATTGTAAAATCAATATTGTAATATTTATTGTAATAAATATGTAATTATTTATTGTTATTTTAAGTAAGTAGATGAGCATTTACAATAAATCCCGACGCAACACTGACATGACATTTGATTATTTATTATATGCTGACAATTTATACCGCGTACTGATTTTTTATTACAAATACCAGTCGAAATATTTATTGATTTACTGTTTGTCTCCCTATATTCTGCTCTTTCTCTTTCTATCTCTCTTTTACGCACTGGAAAAACGAAAACGTAATGAAGAATGTGAAGTTAACGTTCTATCTCACTTTCTTTCATTCTATTTACATTATACATTTTCATATTCACTTTTTTCTTTCATTATATTTTTATTTCACTGGAAAGCTTCTTTGCATTAGAGAAGTTTCGTTTGAATAAAAAATGACGTATAGGGAACTCGTATAAATACGTACGAAATTAAAATCGAAGTTCGCACTTTTAGTTGCGATATTTTACAAAGTTTGGCTACATCGGATGGTCATTCTTGATGAAATAAAAATTTTCCAGGCAAGCTGAAAATTTAGGTAGAAATAACGTCATTTAAAAAAAAGAAAAACGTTTTGAAATGAGCTGATATGACTTATATTTTTCAAGTTCAACGAGCCAAGATATATGTCATGAATTTTTACAAGCCAATCTGTAATTATTATTATTTAACGTCACAATTGTCCAAATATTGTAAGTTCTTTCCTATAAAAACAATGATAGTTATACTAATGATTTATACTTTTGTACCTGGCTAGCAAGGAAAAATATATGTTATAAGGAAATCGCCAAGCCAGGTTCCCCAGTCCTCAGGATAAAATAAGAATGCGAAAATAATAATTGGATCACAAGTAAACAACCCACGAAATCTTCAATTGGCTCGTTGCGTTAAAATAAATTGCGCTCTCTTTTTTTGAACGTATCAAAAGTTAACTGTGGTTCATACCAGGTTTTCAACGATTCATCTCAACGATTTCTCGATCAATAATTTTCCAATAAATTCTGTTCGTTTGATTGTGAATACATGGATTTGACCACAGTTAAACTTCTGAATGAGTGTGAGAACGTGGATGTTTTCACAAGCAACTTCTTGTTTTCTCTCTTTTAATGGAACCACCATTACTTCCACTAATTGTACAAATCGATCCGGATCAAACGTAAATGTGGAGACATTCTCTGTTTCCCTATCGTATTCATTGTTTCCTCTTTTCTTTCTACTGTTTGTCAATTATTTTTAATCCGCTTCTAGTATCAGATTGTGATTAAAAATAATTGACAAATGTATATGCTTTATATGCATTTGTACTAATAAATATTTGCTATTGCTCTCCACGAAGGAATAACATCAATTGAAAAGAAATTAATTTTTTTGTTGATATTCTCTCATATTAAAAATATGTTGTGGACGTTCCTACAGATATTTTTCGTTTCAATCTGTTCTAAACATCGGCCAAAAGGCAAGACATTTCCTTTTCAAACATCGCCTTTGCTTTCAAGTGATTCCTAAAGTCCACATCGAGATTAACCGGGAAGGAGAAGGAGAGAAAATTTATAACGGCAGCGACCACGTACTTTGACGAGACTACTCTGTGTTTTACTCTGTTTTACAAAGGCTTGTCTGAACGAATATCGGAGTATCTTAATGAGGCGGAATGTCTTTTTCAAAGGGTCCGAAGATCGGCAGCTTCAGTTTAAGAGGATTCAATTGATTGCGCTCAGGACTATTGTCGAAGGGCCGTCCGACGAGATACGCGCAAAACGGAACAAGATGGAATTTTTCATCGAACCAGATGTACCGTTCCTCAAGATAATAACGTTATTATTTTGGGAATGTTTTGAAATCGGACGAGAAATGTTAATTTCACTATTTTTTACTATTTGCCAACGTGTCTTAATTATAAATTCAATGTTCTAAATTGTTTGTTATAATATTAACGACATGTACTAATAAAATATTCGCAATGTTTAATAATATTATAAATATTCATAATATTAATGTTTAATATAAGCATAATTATTCAAAAATATAGAAACTTCTACTGATTAATTCGCAGCGTACCGCGAATTCCGTTGTCAATAAATTTGAACAGGGATTCAATGAAATTCCGTCTACCTGATATATATTGTAGTACCCTATGTATCGTCGGGTTACAATATATTCATTAGTTATCATTTGTTTTGTTATAATCCTTTTCCCTCTGCGTGTGCACTTGTACGCGTATGTATGCGCCCTGTTTAGTGTCGCGGGGCGAGACTGCGTGCGCGGATATGTGCGTGCGTCTGTGTATATTGTCAGTTTTAACAATGAGAAAGGTGTTTTTTCACTCGTTTTCCTCGTATTAAACAATAGTAGATTATTGGATAATATGATTGGTTTTATTTAATTATTTAATTCATTTTTTCATTCGTTTCTTTTACAGTTACAATTTTTATCACGTTATCAATGATTTACTTCTTTCGTACGAAGAATCACTTTCTTCTAAAAATTTACTCCCCATTGGAGAATTTAAAAAAAACGATCGAACCATACTCCCAGTTCATTAATAATTCATACTCTACTAGTTCAAATCTAACTGATTAGTTCCTAGAAAATCTCTAATCGTTTATTTCTTATTACGTATAACCGCGCGTTTATTATTACTATAGCATTTATTATATTTCTAGCGATATAACATTTGGGATCGTATTTTCCGAATGATTAAATTTCTCAAAAAGCACTTACGTCATACTTCCCCCAACCGGGGGAAATATACATCCAATTATACATCTAAATTATTCCTTAAGACAATGGTAGATATTTGGATGGTATGATTTTCCATGAAATAACCAACGTTCTCTTCTAAACACAATCTTTTAAATTCTATATTCTATGCAATGTTGATGTTCTCTTTGCGAAGAATAAATACATATCAAAAAAAAAAAAAAAGAAAAAGAATTCCATCCCTGAAAAGAAGATAAACGAAGTCCAATTCTTAAATTGTAAAAGGATCAAAAGAATACGTATATGGGAAATGACCGCTAGGGAGAATAAAGGGAGAAAAGATAATCGAAGAGAGAGAACGATGTTGAAAACAAACAAAAATTTCCCCCCATTAGCTGTATCGATCGAAACTTGCTCGCAATGTTCTGCTGAGATTACCGGGGATGATGTGCTCATTAGGATGTGAATAACAGCAGCGGGAACTGAATGGCGAATGCTCGACTGGGTTGCGTTTAGGTTGCGACTAGGTATCGGAGGTAGAAGCTTCTCGACGAGAATTAGACCAGCGAGGGTTATTACGAATCGAGACACCAATGTGACAAGTGCTAACAATTTCCAAAAATAGAAAGATCTAGAAGGAAGATCTAAGGGGGAAGATGGGCATACAAACGGAAGTACGAAGCTGAGAAATATCCAAAAATTTGAAATTGACTTGTCGTTGAGAATCGTCAATGTTCTACGCTTCATGGTCTTGGTAAGATAAAATATTATTTGAATATTATACATTTAATACCCAACGCAACGATTTATTTTCATAGACTTTCAAATTCTTCATACGCCATGCTGTAGAGAATTGCATAATTCTATATACGTATTCGTGAGTTATATCAGAGACGCTACGTTATACACCATTTTATGTTTTGTGTCCAATACTACGATACTACGATGTACCGTATTATAACATACTATAGAAGGCCGTATCTATTTTGCCTTTGACCTATTATCGTATAATATTAAATAGAGGGGAAAATATAATTAGAGTTATCTGAATCAGGATGTTTCTGTTTAAACATTTATATGTCATATTAGAATTATCGTATATAGAGCTAACTGTTGCGTAGCACTTTCTTGCTCCGTGATCCCTGGTGAAATTAACCATTGACGAGGCCACGTTATTAGTTAATATTCTGGTTTGACACTAGTTGAATCGTTTCTTTGCCGGTTAGTTAATCAATTGGAACAGAGATACATGATTCAATTCGTTGACGAAGAGAACAGAGAAACGAAAAATAGAAGAAAAATAGAAAAGTTTCTTAACGCTCTCAACGAATCGTTTGGATCTCTGATTAAACTTTCTAGTTTTGATGATTTCAATTATTAAACGGTAAAGTTTGCACGATACGAAAAAGTTCGTGCAATTTTGAAGAAGTTTCAAGGAGATTCTGACATTTTTTTCTATATGAAGTGAAGATAAAATTCTGGATGTTGACTAAAATTTTTCCATAAATAATTGAAAAGTTTAGAAAGTATACCGAAAGGCTGATCGAACATTTTGAAAGACTTTAAAGTATTTTTAATAAAGATAAAACACCAAAGTGATCGATATCTTTTAATAAAATTTTTTTAAATATGCTCTATCAACGATTAGATCGTTTAATTGGAATAATTACCAACTATTCGGAACGAGTAATTTAAAAGTGTTCGACCATTTTAATATGTCCTATTAATATTATCATCATTAATATTATCGTTTAAATGACGCGCCTCATGTCGAAATACGATCTATATGAAGCTTATTATTTATTATTTATTATTTATTCTTAGGAAAATTTATGAACCAGATCGATCGAAATAATAATAACAAATGATATTCATCTGTACATGTAAATACGTACTTATTTATAATTTTTCTTCCTAGATGACTGTGTTAACGGTGTCTCACAAGATCGCGCCGATGGGAGAAACTATTAAAAGTTTTCATAAAACTAAAATACGGAATTAACACGAAATAAAAATGTCTGAAGAGCATTGAAAGTATCTTTCCTTGACTACCGTGAGCGTGCTTGATTGATCCACATGGTAAAGAATAATGATGATTTATTTTTAATGAAACCAATTTTCAAGGAAAGAAATGAAATTAAGTAAGTACTTAATATTTCGTTTAATGTCCAGGACGTAACGAGATGACCGGAATGCTCACATTGTTTAAACACATATGTAATATAAACAAGAACGAGCATGGATTCCTAGCAATGCCGTAAGTAATTTTCATTTCTTTCCTTTAACAATAACGAGTAATAATAATAGCGATGAAATTTAAAATTCTGCTATAAATTTTTCATCATATTATAATATTACAATATTATAATTTCATTGCTGTGGAAGCAATGACTGTAAATATTGGTTTTCCGCAAATCCATCCCATATTCCCGTTATATCATGTTGCACAAAATCAGAAAACCGACTCCTTTTGCAATTAATCAGAATAGTTACAAAAGTAAATTTCATTCGATCAATCGTGATATAATATTATATGCTAAAATTTATCTTGAATACCATTCTGCAAAATTATTATTAAACGATAACTTGCTTAATTACAATTATCAATAGAAAGAGATAGAATTATGTTCGCTATCCTGTCGTAAAATCATTACATTTTATTTTTGTTTAATCAACCCAGAGATAAATTTATATAATATTTTCTCTTATACGTACGTACATCAATTCAATTTTCTTTATTCTTTTCAGACGGGACCAGGATTAAGCAAAAGTAAATATTCAATTATATCTAAAATTACGTCCAAATCATTACGTTTGATCGTTTAATGACGCAAATGTATCTATATAAGTGAATTTACATTTGTATTTTCATCTTCTTTTTCTATTTATCTTTATACTCGTGAATGCGTGAATCAGATTGATTAACCCTATACACACACACACACACACACACACACACATGTAGAGATACATATACAGAACATGTGTTGATATGTTTTAACTATTACGAATGTTCAAACGGAAAACCTCTCCATATGTAGGATGTATTTAGGGTTAATAGATGTATATATATGTATAAGTATATAAGTGTGTATATGTGTGTATAATCATAAAAATACATATATACATGTGTGTGTGTACGTATTAATATTGATGTATAACTATAATTTGCCTTTGTATTCATCTGTATACATGTAGATATTTAGAAAAAGGTAAAATTAACCCCCTTACTTCGGCGCCCTCTCAGACGTTCGGAGCTTCGATTGATTTATTCATATTTGATTTAGACGAATTTGCAAACGTTGCAACTCTTTTGCAAAAAAAATCAATATTTTGTTTCTTATAATTTTCTCGATAGTACGATAAGTTTTGAAGAAATTCGATTACGCCAGTTTCATTGATATCTTGTGTTACTTGTAAGAATTTCCGTTTTTCTCTGTGGAGTCGTCCGGATCTCTGTGGGGACGTCTGGGTGCGAAGGGATAAAGAAAGATTAAAAAATAAATTAAAATAAAAAGAAAAGGAAGAAAAATTAGAATTGAAAAAGAAAAAAAAAGAAATTAATACCAAAAAGGAGAAAACGCAAAAGATTAAAAAAGAAATTAGAATCGAAAAAAAGATTAAAATTCAAAAAAAGGAAAAAAGGTGGAAAAAGAATTAGAATAATCAAAAAAGGAAAATCAGAAAAAAGGATTAAAATGGAGAAAAGAATTCAAGGAAAAAAAAAATGAAGAAGAAAAAAAAGAAAAATATTACAAACAAATGCGTATTGGTAAATTGTACGGATATATTTCATATTTATATCGAGTGATATCTGTGTCTAATTTCTGTGAGTCGTTGTAATAGCGATGTCGCAAATGTAAACTCAACTTTTAACCGAATATTTGCTATTTCTTTAATTATTCACAATATTTGAATATTTTTAATCGGCTGTACGATTTGATTTTAATTTCATTAGCTTGATTAAAAAACTTGATTGAGAATGCGAATTAACGGAATATTTCAGGTTAATTCTCTAAGCAGTACGAGGCACAAAAATATAGAATCGAGTAAATTTGTTAGAAATTCGACTAAAAATTCGAGTAAAATTTATTAAATCATATATCGAAATATACTTATTACTATTATATTGTTTAATCAGATATAGTTGATTAGGTGTAAGATAATTTTTATATGATATAACAATCAAATTAGTAATGTTAATCATTCGTTAAACGTGATACATTTAATTACATCATTGTAATAAATAGAGTTAATTTTTATAAAAGAGTGATATTAATTATCGACATTACTGATTAAGATATTAAGTCAGGGAAAAAAGTTTCTTTTTATTTTCCTATTTTGCATTTTAATGCAAAAGCGGTTACGATTTACGATTGTTTAGAGTATAGATCATAATTAATAGTTTGAACGGACGGCAACGGTTGAATCTCCCCTTCCATAGGTCATGATCAATTTCACCCAGAATTGTGCTTCATGGATCCTTTCAAGAATGCTTCAGTTCCGTTCCGTTCCGTTTTAGTAACGATTCGCAAATAAAAATATGATCCATTAAATGTTTCATTAATTAATCATGCGGCACACAAACATTGGATTTTTATTCTTCTTCAATGATTTATGTCTGTTTTGTGTACAGTTGGTTCCTTGACAGCATCATTTGCATCACTTACATGATACCATCTATATTGGAAACGTTTGATACAGCTTTGTGCAACGTCCATTGATAACGGATTGGTCAATAAATGTCAGAAATTTCTTTAAGAGCCGGAGTGGCATCATTATCTCTCTTGTAATAAAATATTCAAATGTATCTTCTTCGTTCTTCGATTCGACCTTACTCGAAATACTTGATGGAAGCTCGCCTTTCGATAATCGCGCGGCACTATTGCCAAATTAATTGTTTAACATTAACAAAATTATATCGGATGTCATTATTCATTAGCCGGTAGAATGCTAGGAAACATTTGAATAAGGAATGTGACGCAAAAGGGTAGAAGAACTAGGTTTCAACAATTATTGTCAGTTATAATCTTACATAACTGGGATGGTTGCTTTTGTACTGATTTCTACTGTTAATTTTATTATTGTTTTTTCTCGCGACTATTATTTATGTATATAATTTAAGTCATTTTATTATATTTATATTATATTTATGTATATAATATATGTCATTTTATAATCCTTCTGGAAACACCGTCCGTAAGTCTATTGAAAATGTTTAAGATCAACCGCTTGTACGGCAATGGCGTAATATATATTCGCAATTGAATTATTTCAGGATTTACGAAGAGATACGACAAGACTTGCCACAGCCAAAGGTGCATCAATCGCTTGTGTAGATGCCTCTCATAAGAGAAAGAATGGTCATTTTGGTCAATCAAGGACCAATGGGCCAGATTTTCTTTCACCAAACACTCTCCTATGTATTAAAGAAAGTTAGTTTTTATTTCACATCGTATGCTTTACATATCTATAACCTTTATTAATTTCTTTTTATTATAGAAGTAAAAGTTACTTCTGTGAGAGAATTACAAAGCTTCCTAATTTCTGTTATTATATTTTGTTACAGACAGTTCTTGATCGAAAAGAAAAAGAGTTTATACGCGAAGCGCGTGGCGTACCGGAAGTGTAAAGAAATTGTGAGGCTGCGACAGATGAATGTCCAGAAAGTTGATCGTCTTTTGTAGGACCAAGTCTTTCTGTAACAATTGGAGCACTTAAGCTTGCAAAAATTATCGGTATATTTCTTTCGAATTTATTTGTATTTTAAACTATGCATTAAATTTTGGAAATCTAATATACCTATGTTACTTGTTAGGTGTTGCCGAAGGTTTGACAAACTTGCTTTTTCAAAAGTGACGAACACAATCAACCACTTGTATGGCAATGGTGTAATGTATATTCGCAATTGAATTATTTCAGGATTTACAAAGAGAAACGGCAAGACTTGCCAAAGATGCATCAACTCCTGTAGTGATATCGATGCTTCTCAGAAAGGTACGAATGATAACATTGATATAATATTGAATAAAGAACCAGGGGAACAATTATTAGAAATGTTCCAACTATTAGAGAAAGATGTATAAAAGCTATAAAAGCAACTCTACTTTCTAGATATTAATTATTTCAGATTCTCCATTTTTTTTTATTCCTCTGGCACATCACGCGTTTCGCATATAGCTTCTTTTCTTCTACGCATAATAACTCCGCTAGTGAGCATATATAATGACAAAATGAAATAGATGATAACCTTGAATTGTATACACGAGGAATAGTCCCGCGTAGACACAGTAATAACCGTAAGAGTAGAGTAGTCGGTGGAAAAGCAACGATGTCAGATACGCATAATTGTAATTTAAAAAAATGGGTGAAACCTAATTGTCATTCCATTTTATATGTTCCTACCTTATTTAGGTCGAGTTAATTCGGGAAAAATGTTTCTTCGTATTCCTATATTGGCTGATGACATTATTCCGGGTCCATAACTTTAGTAATGTCCAACAATCAATTTGGTAATCAAACGCCGCGCGTTTGAAAGTTGAGTTTTTGTGGAATATTTTTCGAGAGGTTTTTTCGAATTCGTGTATTTGTTTAAAAGTTATCACGCCTTATAAGTGAGATAGAACAAAGAAGATGTATTTTGAAATTTTATTACGAGGAAAAGAATAATGCCACTCCAACTCTTGAAAAAATTTAGAATCGATGCGTTATAAATGGACATCGCACATGGTTATATCAAACGTTTCCAATATGGAAGATATGATGTAGTGGTGGAAGACATAGACTAGGAACCAACCATCGGTCACAAAACAGTTCTACATCATTTGAAGAATGCTGGATGTAAAAAGATATCCAATGTTCATGTTCCATATGATCAAATAGTGAGGCGTTTAATGGATTTCTGTCTGCGAATCGTTATTAGGACCTAACGAAACCGATGCACTCTTGAAACGGGCCATTATGTGCGATAATCTATGAAAAGGATCATGATCCATGGAAGGAGAATCAAACGTTGTCGCGCCGTTCAAACTATTGATCATAATCTCTTCTCTAAACAATCGGAAAATGATTTGCTTTTGCATTGAAATACGAAGAAACCTTTTCCTCTAACTTAATATCTTGATTAGTAATGTCATTGGTTGATATCATTCCTTTATGGAAATTAACTCGAATTATTTCAGTAATATAGTCAAAGGTATTTATCTTGCTTAACAATGTGAATGAATGACATTACTGATAGGATCATTATATTACATATAGATTATACACGTATATCATACACGTAATTAATTATATCTAATTAAATGTTATAATAATAATAAATATATTTCAACATACGATTTATCGATATTCTGTGTAGCAAAACTGACTAGAGAATTAACCTGAGGTATCAGGTTAATTCGAGCTTTTAATCAAGATTTTTGAGTCAATGAAATTAAGATCAAATTTTGTGGCAGATTGAAAATATTCAAATGTCGTAGATAATTGAAGGAATAGCAAATATCGACTAACATTTCAGTTTGCAGTTATAACATCGACATCGCGTAGATTTACGCCCGTTACAGACAGATATCACTCACTCGGAATAAATATGAAATGGATCGTTACAATTTCCCAATGCATGTTTTTTTGTTTTTTCCTTCTTTGTCTTTTTTCTCCCTTTAATCTCTTTCTTTTAATTCTTTTTCTGTTTTCCTTTGTTCTGATTTTAATTTTTTTTAATTTTCTTTTCCTCTTTTAGATTTTAATCTTTCTTTTGATTCTAATTTATTTTGTAATCTTTTTCGTTTTTTTCTTTTTGGTAGTAATTTCTTTTTCTTCTTTTTCAATTCTAACTTTTCTTTCTTTTCTTTTTATTTTAATTTATTTTTTAATTTTTCTTTAACCCTTCGCACTCGGATGTTCCCCCAGAACGATCAGAAAACGAGGAATTTTTATAAATAACGATATCAATGTAAATGATATAAACAAATTCCTTCAAAACTTATCGTATTATCGAGAATATTATAAGGAACAAAATATTGATTTTTTTGCAAAAGAATATGTTCTACAACGTTTGCAAAGTTGTCTAAATTAAATACGAGTAAATCATTCGAAACTCCGAACGTCCGAGTGGGCGCCGAATGCAAAGGGTTAATTTAAACTTTTTGCTAAATATTTACATCTGTATTATAGACGTTATGGGTACAGGTCCGTTATAGTTATTCATTAATATTAATACATACAAACATATACAACTACATGTACATATGTATGACCATCCAATGTAGCCAAACTTTATAATGTCGAAACTAAAGGTGCTAATTTTGTTTCTTACGTATCCACTTATATGTGAGTACTTACACGTAATTTAAAAAATGTTTTAAACCAAACTCCTTCAACATGTGAGTAAGGGTCGAAGTGAAACAAAAATAAAATGAAAGAAAAAAACGAATACGAGAAAGTATACGGAAATAGTATGAGAATAAGTGAGATGGATCGTTAACTTCACTTATTTCATTACGTTTTCGTTCTTCCAGTTCATAGAAGAAAAAGAAAGAGCGAAAGAGATACAGCAGAGTATAGAGAAAATCAAAATTAATAGTATTCAATAAATGTTTTCATTAGTATTTGTAGTTAAATATCAGTACGTGGTATAAATGGTTAATATATAATAAATAGTAAAATGTCGTGTCAGTGTTGCGTCAGGATTTATTGTAAATTCTCATCTACCTTTTTAGAATAATAATAAATTATTACGCCCACAATTGTTTCAATTAAAATTCTTATAGTTTTTGTATCAATCGGTTTAATACCTACCACTTATACCACGTATTGATAATTCATTATTAATGATGACCATTAATTTATTTAAATTACCGATTAAAAATGTTGAAAAATATTCATCTAATAATTAGAAACTTTAATTAAAATAGAAATAGAACTTTGCTTTTGTTGTGTGATATCGTGTGATACGCACGATCAGGTTTATTTTCTTTTTTGTGAAATGAATGAACGTCTTTTGATTTTTTAATTACCTACCTCCTGCTCTAGAAATATCACATATTTCGTTTGAATCGTAAACGATACAATATCATGAATTCTTTTGATATCAATATTTAACGTGAAACCGTAAAGTACTGATACAAGCGACGATTAATTCCATAAATGCTTGTAGGTGTCGTTATCTGATTGTTTGCGTCTTTGAACTTATGCGTAAAGAAAGCAGTGCTTTTGTATAAAAACAATTTTGCAAATATGGAGAGAAAAGGAATAGAAAGCTTCTTGCGGAAAGGACGATATTTTAAAATCTTGTTTAATCCCTTCGATCATTTCGAGACTATACGAATTTGTAGATATTAGAGTTTAGTCGTTCAGTAAATCCTCCGACCAACTTAAAACGTCATACGTCGAGTTTGTGATGTATCAGACGATTCGTAGGACACGTAGGATACGAGGTAATTCGCGCTTTATCAATGGTTAAGCTAACTCGAAATGATTTTCCGCGTAACAAAAGAAAAAATCTTTTGCGTTTGATTTCTGAAGAAAGGAAGATAAGGCTACGCCACGCGGAGATGACATATCGTTTGAAAAAAACAAACGAACGAATACGTATCAGGAAATTCTACCGACCTGGTTTGTATTCATTCTCAGTGATATCTGCGTATGATGTCCGTAAATCTATGTGATGGTGTTACAAGTGTAAACTGAAATTATAGTTGACATTTCCCATTCCTTCAATTCATAACATTTGAATATTTTTAGTGTGCCACAGGATTTCAAATTAATTTCGTTAACTTAAAAATCTTGATTAAAAGTACGAATTAACCTGATACCTCAGGTTAATTCTCCATTCAGTATTAAGACACATAAATATACATTCCAGGCAAATTTATTAAAAGTTCGACTAAAATTTTGTGTAAAATTTATTATATCGAATATTGAAATATATTTATTATTGTATTCTTTAATTGCTAATAGTTAATTGCGTATAACTCAATTTTTAGATAATATAATAATCATATCAGTAATGTCATTCACTCGTTAAACGATATACTTTACTGGCTACATTATTGCAATAATTCGAGTCAATTTCCGTAAAAGATTGATATTAATCAATGACATTACTAATCGAGATGTTAAGTTAGGGGAAAAGGTTTCTTCGTATTTCAATGCAAAAGCAAATCATTTTCCGATTGTTTAGAGAAGAGATTATGATCAATAGTTTGAACGGTTCGACAACGGTTGATTCTCCTTCCATGGATCATGATCCTTTTCATAGATTATCGCACATAATGGCCCGTTTCAAGAGTGCATCGGTTTCGTTAGGTCCTAATAACGATTCGCAGACAGAAATCCATTAAACGCCTCACTATTTGATCATATGGAACATGAACATTGGATATCTTTTTACATCCAGCATTCTTCAAATGATGTAGAACTGTTTTGTGACCGATGGTTGGTTCCTAGTCTATGTCTTCCACCACTACATCATATCGTAGCTATGTATGACGTCCATTGTTAACGCATCGATCGATAAATATTACAAATATTTTTAATAGCTAGAGCGGCATTATTATCCTCCTTGTAATAAAATTTCAAAATATGTCTACTTTATTCTACCTTATTTATAAGGCATAATAACTTTTAAACACATAAACACATACAAAGCATGACCTTTCTAAAGATATGAAAACTCTATGAAAACTCTATGAAAATTCAACTTTCGAACGCGCGGTACGATCGCCAAATGGATTGTTTGACATTGCTAAAGTTATGGGGCTGATAGAAAACGAAGAAACATTTTTACCTCGATCTAAATATGAAAGTGATACGTAAAATGGAATGACAACTACGTTTCACCGATTTTTGTAAATTACAATTTTACGTATCTGAAATTGTTGCCTTTCTACTGACCTCTACCATTAACTTTATTACTGCGTTTTCGTGTAACTCTTATTTGTCTATACAATTTAAAGTTAAAAATTAGTAATGTTTAATATTAATATTGTCACCAGCCGACGAGTTCGAAGATTTAGAACATAAGTTCAACTACAATCGGATGGTGGAAGAACCAGAGAACCGGACTTTCCTTCATCAAACACTTCCAAATCTTACATTGTAATGTATATCTAGCTTGTGATATAGTATAATATAGTATTGTATATACATATATGTATATATATATGTCTATAATACATTTATTATTTAATCAAAAAAAGAATACAACAGTATCGAAGAAAGAAGATAAAAAATGATGAATTAAACCAAATAATAAATTCGACTTTAAAATCTGTTCATTAAACTTGTTAACAAAGATTTATAACGACATTGATCCATAAATCACGAAGATACGAAAATATAGTTGTTTAGTGATTATAAATGCACATATGTTGCCAATATCTTGATCCTTTAACAAGATTATGAAAAATATTTGAATGTACAGTTGAACACTATCGAGTTAGATAACGATCGATTAGACGTTGGATTATCGATGATCACAAAATTTATCAAAAATTATATCACAAACGACGTTAGAATAAAAATTGGATGACAATCGAGAGGAATATTTTCGAACGTTAAATTCGGCATTCATTGGATCCTACATGGGTGTTCGTTTTCAACGAATATGGAATCGAACGGTACTCATGACAGGGCATTTAATTAAAAGGCCGATAGCCAGGATCTCCTCTCATACATATACATATATATATATATATATATATATATATATGTATATATATATTATATGTCGTACTATGCGTGTGGACCAATTCGTTACCAAGTGGGTGCAGAATTGATAGCCATCCATTCGGATCAATCTATCAACCTACCTAGCGATTTAGTTCTTCTCGTTTCCTAGGAAATTCGTTTTTATTCGACAAATCTCGGTATGAAATGAAAAAGTAACTCGTGTGAAATGATTCACGATGAAGGAAAATATTGTCAATGGATTATCATCCACGTTACAGATGTAACAGCACTTATACCTATGCATGTACGCATGTACGTATGTACTTACGATATATGTATATATATATATATATATATATATATATATATATATATATGTATATATATATATATATATTTGCATATGCATTTAATGTTTGCGTTTGGAATTTGATGTTTTCTGTGTTTCTCTTTTTACTCATTACATTCTATTGATGTATTCACCGGAAATCACGTGAAAAGTTTTATCGAGAGCTGTCAACAGTATAGCGACAACATGCTGTTCTCTAGACACTCAACAGTATGTTCGTAGCATGGTATATCCGGTTCATAAAAACAGCGATTCGTTTTGCTTCCCCTTGTTGTGTAAACTGAACTGCAAATAAAGAAAGAGAAAAAGAGAGAGAAAAGAAGATAGGAAATATGTATTTTCAAGCAAAATGAATCTAATATTTTCTCTTTTTCTTTCTTGTTTTTTCTTTTCTTTTTTTAAAAATATTTTATTTATCTTTTTCTTTTTCTCAAAAGAATAAAACAATCATGAACGAATAACTCTCATGTTATTAATAATTAATTGCTGATTTTAAGCGACGACTACTGAGTTCTCTTTTGAATCATCGCCAAAGATGACGGAACAACGAGTAACGATGCATTTAATCGAAGATTTATGGTTGTCGACGTCGAGAAATGATTCTACGAAATCGTCGGGCACGATTCTCCATTTCTGATCTATACATATATAAACGCATATATATGTACGTGAGTATATATATATATACATATATCATATATATATATATATATATATATATATATATATATATATATATATTCAAATTGGCTTTTCACTGCGACTTTTGCGTTACGTTGATAAAAGAGAAGATCCAGAATGAACAAGCACTCTACGATTTATTTACATATATACAAAGCCTTATATAGTATATAGGTATACACACACACACATACGCACACATGTATATATTGGGATAAATGATATTAATTTGCATCGTTACTATTGTTTCTACTTTTTTAACAATTTTATTTACTAAACTTCAATTTTATTAAAAAATAGATATACATTAACACGAATTGAAAATCATTCTCATATACATATATACATACACACAGAAATACACACACACAATGAGAAACGAATTTAATTTGTATCGTTACTATTGTAATTACTTTTGTAAAGATTTTATTTAATGAAATATATATATATATATTGCCACGAATCGAAGATCGTTTTCTATATATATATATATATATATATATATATATATATATATAATATATATAATATATATATATTATATATTATATATTATATATTATATATTATATATATATACACAATAATATATATACATACAATAAGAAACAAAGTAAATTCGTATCATTATTAATATTACTACTTTTCTTTTAAACAATACTTAAAATCGTATAACGTGAATTGTTATACACATATTTTATTTATTGAGATAACACAGAAAAAATGTTTTATAAAAGAGAGAATAAACTTTATTATTCCCACTCGCTATGAACAATTATAATTCTATTTCACATTGATCTTTAATTTCTTAGACTATATTGTACCATCATTAAAACGTTGGAAATCATCGTGGACTATGACAAATTTTTTCAACTCGAATTTGTTAGATCGAGGAGAAAAATATTGGAACCAGAACTACGTATGTTGTTATTATAACTTTAACCTCGTTTGACCCGGAAAACGAGGTTCACAGAGTGAGAGCTCTTCTGTCTCCGGTTTGACATCATAGAGGAAGTATAACAGGATGGAGCACCGACCGAAACCATTTACAACCCTCTCTTTTAATTTAACGCCATTCTCAGACATAGACACATATATACATAATACATGTATGTAATAAAGATATGTTGGTTCCATGTAACAATAGAGAATTTTTTAATAAATTTTCCATCGAGAGAAAAAAAAAGAAATAACTCTCATAGATTTTTAATCTACAAAACGTTTCATTGAAATTAATGTGCGATTTATTTTATCATTTCTTTTTTTTCTTTATTGTATTATTAAGAATTAATGATTAATTAATTTGTTGATTCATCGTCGTTGTAAAAATTTAACAATAAATCAAGCCAAATCTATGAACACTTTCGAATTTCTATGTTTTTATTAGAATAAATTGCGTGACATGCTTTCTCAAGTAAAAAAAATATTAAGATACAAGTTTTAGATGAACAGTATTAAAAAAATACGAAAAGATAAATAAAAAATAATATAAAGAATAAAATACAAAAGGATAAATATGTACGTGTAAATAAAGAATTATCTTTCAAAAAATAATCACAGTAAAAGAAAACAAGAAAAAAGGAAAGAGGATAAACGGACAATCTTTGGAACAATAATTCGAGAATATTAATTTTTTTAAGAGAATATTATTCTTTTTAAAAGAATATAATTTTTTAAAGAGAATCATTAAAGTTTTAGTTTGTCGAATGTTTAATCTTTATCGGGAATTTTATCTTTATCGCGACGAGCTTTAAATCATTTCGCTTATAATTCCTATTAGTTGAACGATATAGAGAACGAGAAAGACAGAGAGCGAGCTATATCGTGCCAATTCTCAACGGGATCGTTATACCTCTTTGCAATATGTATATTCCGAAATTATTTCGAATATACACGAAGGACGGTCGAGATAAGCTTACAAAAGCTATTGTCTTTAAGGTTAAAGCCACTTCGAATTTCCTTTCAGCGATCGTAATGAACATGCGAGTTTGTCTATCGATAACTTAGTATAACGGATTAGTTAATTATCCTCAGTGATGATCATAATTAATTATTTCTACAATTAGAACACGAGATTAAAGGTATTATTAACTATTGATAAGTATCGAATATCGATATCGATGAATATTTTCAATTGAATGAGAATTAAATGTATTTTTATCTTTTATTGTTTTGTTTTCTTTCATTCCTGTTTTCTCTTTTTCTTTCTTTCTTTCTTTTTTTTTTTTAATTTAAAGGAATTTGAGAATTCGTAAGATTTGTTTATACGTATATCTTTGTAAAGGATTATTATATATATAATAATACTAGTAATAGTACTAGTAATAATACATTCTGTATATTCTTATATAGTTATAATTATATATATTATATAATTATAATTATATATCATAATTATATATAATATAAATGTATATACTATATAATAGTATCGTTATTTCTCAAATACATATACTTCATACTATATAGATATATTGAGTGTACATACATATAATCCATATATGTACATGTGTGTACATGTGTTTATTGAGGGAGAGGTGGAGAGGGTGAAAGCAGGGAGAATAATCGATATACGAATGAGAATTGGAGAAATCGATGGAAATTATGTGTACTAAAGGATTTCCAAATTATATAAATCGTGTGTAGACTGCACTCGTTATTTTTATTGGTCCGATCTGGACGAAAAAAATATGCGTGTAGAGGGCGCAACGAGAGCTCACTAATGACCCCAGTCGCGTTCTTCTAGGTGCTATAGTTTCAGTAACCCGCTGTAACGTCCGTAAGAGTGTCGTAATCTCACTCGACCATCCGTAACGTCCATAAGGGTGCCGTAACGACCGTAACACGCCGTAACGTCTGTAAGGGTGCAGTAATGACCGTAACCCGCTGTAACGTCCGTAAGAGTGCCGTAACCTTATTCGAACATCCGTAACGTCTGTCGAACGTCCGTCGAACGTCCGTAACGTCCGTAACATCGCCGTAACGACCGTAACAAGCCGTAAGGTCCATAAGGGTGCCGTAACGACCGTAACACGCCGCAACGTCCGTAACGTTCGTAACATCGCCGTAACGACCGTAACAAGCCGTAAGGTCCATAAGGGTGCCGTAACAACCGTAACAAGCCATAAGGTCCATAAGGGTGCTGTAACGACCGTAACACGCCGTAACGTCCGTAAGAGTGCCATAACCTCACTCGACATCCGTAACGTCTGTCGAACGATTGGTCCGATCTGGACGAAAAATATGCGCGTAGAGGGCGCAACGAGAGCTCACCAATGACCCCGGACCCGTTCTTCTTGGTGCTATAGTTTCAGTAACCCGCTATAGGAATGCATTTCCTTGGAATTTCAATTTGTGGTAATTGCAACGGTATAATTTTCCTCTGTGTTATACGATCAATATAAATCGGCTTGTGCAGTATTAAACTTAGCTAAATTTTATGGATGATAACTATCGTTATTATAAAGTTGAATCGTATGAATCATGCGAATTTTCCATAAAGATTTTCAAAATTAACAACGAGTAGAAATGTTCGAAACTTCATTTAGTCAAATTTTGATACAATTGATAATAATTCTTCTTGTACGATCAATCACAATTGAATTATCTGTTTTCGCTATTTTTGTGAAGTATTGTTCTTCAAGATATATCTAAATGTTTTATCATTAAGTTGTAGACATAGTTACAAATTTTCCAATCGATGAAAATACACGATATTATTTATTTAAATATAAAGAAAGGAAGATACTTTACCGATATTACTTATTAGCCAATACGGTATAGATAAGGGATATTTTAACATAATTAATAACAATATTTTCTAATGATTTTATAATACTTAAAACTAAAAAAAGATACATATTTATTTAAATATAAATATTCTATATTACCTATTCATTAACATAAATATATGTATACATATTAGTACATAATATACATATACAAACAATGCCAAGATTACCTTAAAAATATTCGTTATAAAATCAATCATTATTAAAATAATTAATTAACTAATTAAATTAAAAAAATTTAAATATATATATATAATATTATTACCCTGAAAGAAAAAGAGAATGTTTATAGCATTTACTAGCGGACGTATACAAAGCAAATCTTATTACAATGTTTATATGTTTCTATATAAGCTGAAGTATCTAAATACACCTTATGTTATTTACTTTTTGTCGAATATCGTATGAGATCAGTCTTTCCGCAACCACCGAGTTGCAAACTTCAAAGATCCCATATAAACATACGTTTGTAAACAGATAGATATGTATATATGTACATATGTACATAACTAAACACAATATACACACCCACACACTCATACACAAAGTATATAGTAGTCTTTCTCTTGGGTATTGCTTGAGATTTTATTATATTGTATAGACAGTAACGAGCAACCTTTGTTCTGCAATAAGCCAAAATTAAATATCTGATATTGTTATTGATAGAATTCATTATGAACTAAAAATGCTTATATTGATTAAAAAAGGAATTAATGCTTGATAGAAAAAGAAAAAATTACACATTATTGAAGGGTATTTGTTATTTTCGGCATCAATTTACAATGAAATGTTTTCTATAATTCCATTGATTTTTTATTAGCAATACTTTTAATGTATACACATAAATGTATGTATATATATTTTTGTAATGGAACGAAATCTATTAGTTGTTTATTTTTAATTAGATATATGATTCTACTTCTCGTTAATAAACTTTACATTATTATATTGGAAGATACAATGGAAGATATCGAATTAAACTCTAACACAATCTTTTATTCGTTTGTCGTTAACGTTAAGACTTTTGATAAAAGATTTCAATACTTCGGTTAATAGTTAAAATGCCTTTCAACTGGCCGTAGATAACAAAGCTCTTCACAAATGTATCAACCTAAGATGTAATACCACTGATTAAGAAATTCACTAATTATAGTCGACTATTGTCATTCTTCGATGCAAGATGTAAGTCGTATTTGCATTGATACGCAGATGAATACGTATATGATAATGTTTTTTTTATAAACCCTGAGTTACTCATTTCTGATACAGATTGAGATATATACAGATATATATATATATATTATATATTATATATTATGTATATATAAATACAGAGAGAGAGAGAGAGAGAAAGAGGAAGGGTAAACGAATCGAGAATTTTGAATAAAACATAGAACGATATCGAGATTAAATTGAAAGGAAACTTTGTTAGCTTCTTGACAAAAAGGCACTCTATAAGGGAAACATCAGCCATCCAAAGTACAATTATATCAAAAACCCATTCAAACTAAAGAAGATTACATATGTATCTGATTATGATACCTTATATTTCTTATTATTCATATAAAAGAAAAGAAAAAGAAAAAAAAACAGTTAAGGAAAATAAGAAAGAAATCTCATCTTTATTTCCCAATATCTTCAATTATGATTGATTTCTAAATACAATAAGGATAATAATAACAATAATAACAACAACAATAATATGAAGGAGAAGAAGAAGAAGAATAAAGTATCTTGGTATATTCAATTTTGCTTTCTTGTTCTTATATAGTATATGTATCTAGTACAATGTAAATTTTAATGTGGGATTTCATTTAAACGTGTTATTTAATGCGTATTATGATTAATATATATTATTCATACACATATGAATGTATGTATATTTAAATGAATATAGAATTTATACCTCGTTGAAAAATTAAATTTACAATATTGAAATAAGGGTGTCACGATCAGGTACACGCATCACGATCGATCGTCGACGATCTTTCTATATATAAAATATATCGATACCAAACGATATTACATTTGTTAAAAGGCATATACGTATTACGTACATACGCGTACACGTGCATACAGAAAAATTAAGAAAAAAATAGCAAAATAGAGCGAGGAAGAGAGAGAGAGAGAGATGAAAGTACATTATTTTGGAGGAAGGGCGTCTGTCCTAACGAACGGAGTTTTCGATGAGGTCTCGTATTTTTCTATTCCTGTTGCTTTCTTTTATTTTTTGATTTTGATTAATTGACTAATTAAATTATAAAAATTTTAATATATATATATATATATATATATATATATATATTACACTGAAAGAAAAAGAGAATGTTTATACCATTTATTGGCTGACGTATACAAAGCAAATCTTATTACAATGTTTATTTGTTTCTATATAAGCTGAAATATCTATATACACTTTATGTTATTTACTTTCTGTCGAATATCGTATGAGATTAGTCTTTCGGCAACCAAGGAGCTGGAAAATTGGAAATAAACTCTAATACAATCTTTTATTCGTTTGTCGTCTACGTTACGACTTTTGATAAAAGATTTCAATACTTCGGTTATTGGTTAAAATGCTTTTCAACTGGCCGTAGATAACAAAGCTCTTCACAAATGTATCAACGTAAGATGTAATACCACTGATTAAGAAATTCACTGATTATAGTCGACTATTGTCATTTTTCGATGCAAGATGTGGGTCGTATTTGCATTGATAGGCAGATGAATACGTATATGATAATGTTTTTTTATTAACCCTGAGTTACTCATTTCTTATACAGATTGAGATATATACAGATATCTATATATATTATATATTATATATTATATATATATAAATATATATACAGAGAGAGAAAGAAAAAGGGTAAAGGAATCGAGAATTTGAATAAAACAAAGAACGATATCGAGATTATATTGAAAAGAAACTTTGTTAGCTCTTGACAAAAAGGCATTCGATAAGGAAGCATTAGCCGTCCAAAGTACAATTATATCAAAAACCCATTCAAACTAAAGAAGATTACATATGTATCTGATTATGATACCTTATATCTCTTATTATTCATATAAAAGAAAAGAAAAAAAAAAAAAACAGTTAAGAAAAATAAGAAGGAAATCTCATCTTTATTTCCCAATATCTTCAATTATGATTGATTTCTAAATACAATAAGGATAATAATAACAATAATAACAACAACAATAATATGAAGAAGAAGAAGAAGAAGAATAAAGTATCTTGGTATATTCAATTTTGCTTTCTTGTTCTTATGTAGTATATGTATCTAGTACAATGTAAATTTTAATGTGGGATTTCATTTAAACGTGTCATTTAATGCGTATTATGATTAATATGCATTATTCATACACATATCAAGGTATGTGTATTTAAATGAATATAGAATTTATACCTCGTTGACAAATTAAATTTACAATATTGAAATAAGGGTGTCACGATCAGGTACACGTATCACGTTCGATCGTCGACGATCTTTCTATATATAAAATATATCGATACCAAACGATATTACATTCCTTAAAATGCATATACGTATTACGTACGTACGTGTACACGTGCATACAGAAAAATTAAGAAAAAAGTAGCAAAATAGAGCGAGGAAAAGACAGAGAGAGAGAGATAGATGAAAGTTCATTGTTTTCGAGGAAGGACGTCTGTCCTAACGAACGAAGTTTTCGATGAGGTCTCGTATTTTTCTATTCCTGTTGCTTTCTTTTCTTTTTTTGATTTTGATTAATTAACTAATGAAATTATAAAAATTTAAATATATATATATATATATATATATATATATATATATATATATATAATATTATTACCCTGAAAGAAAAAGAGAATGTTTATAGCATTTACTAGCGGACGTATACAAAGCAAATCTTATTACAATGTTTATATGTTTCTATATAAGCTGAAATATCTAAATACAACTTATGTTATTTACTTTCTGTCGAATATCGTATGAGATCAGTCTTTTGGCAACCACCGAGGTGGAATGTTGGAGGATCCCATATAAACATACATTTGTAAATAGATACATATGTATATATGTACATATGTACATAACTAGATACATAATATACACAGCCACACACACATACACAAAGTATATAGTAGTTTTTCTCTTGGGTATTGCTTGAGATTTTCTTATATTGTATGGACAGTAACGAACAACCTTTTTTCTGCAATGAGCCAAAATTAAATATCTGATATTGTTATTGATACATTATGAACTAAAAATGTTTAAATTGATTAAAAAGAAATTAATACTTGGTAGAAAAAGAAAAAATTACACATTATTGAAGGGTATTTGTTATTTTCGGCATCAATTTACAATGAAATGTTTTCTATAATACCATTGATTTTTTATTTGCAATACTTTTAATGTGTACGCATAAATGTATGTATATATATTTTTGTAATGGAACGAAATCTATTAGTTGTTTATTTTTAATTAGATATATGATTCTACTTCTCGTTAATAAACTTTACATTATTATATTGGAAGATACAATGGAAGATATCGAATTAAACTCTAACACAATCTTTTATTCGTTTGTCGTTAACGTTAATACTTTTGATAAAAGATTTCAATACTTCGGTTAATAGTTAAAATGCCTTTCAACTGGCCGTAGATAACAAAGCTCTTCACAAATGTATCAATGTAAGATGTAATACCACTGATTAAGAAATTCACTAATTATAGTCGACTATTGTCATTCTTCGATGCAAGATGTAAGTCGTATTTGCATTGATACGCAGATGAATACGTATATGATAATGTTTTTTTTATAAACCCTGAGTTAATCATTTCTGATACAGATTGAGATATATACAGATATATATATATATATTATATATTATATATTATGTATATATAAATACAGAGAGAGTGAGAGAGAGAGAGAGAAAGGGTAAACGAATCGAGAATTTGAATAAAACAAAGAACGGTATTGAGATTAAATTGAAAAGAAACTTTGTTAGCTCTTGACAAAAAGGCATTCGATAAGGAAGCATTAGGCGTCCAAAGTACAATTATATCAAAAACCCATTCAAATTAAAGAAGATTACATATGTATCTGATTATGATACCTTATATTTCTTATTATTCATATAAAAGAAAAGAAAAAGAAAAAAAAAAACAGTTAAGAAGAATAAGAAAGAAATCTCATCTTTATTTCCCAATATCTTCAATTATGATAGATTTCTAAATACAATAAGGATAATAATAACAATAATAACAACAACAATAATATGAAGAAGAAGAAGAAGAAGAATAAAGTATCTTGGTATATTCAATTTTGCTTTCTTGTTCTTATATAGTATATGTATCTAGTACAATGTAAATTTTAATGTGGGATTTCATTTAAACGTGTTATTTAATGCGTATTATGATTAATATATATTATTCATACACATATGAATGTATGTATATTTAAATGAATATAGAATTTATACCTCGTTGACAAATTAAATTTACAATATTGAAATAAGGGTGTCACGATCAGGTACACGCATCACGATCGATCGTCGACGATCTTTCTATATATAAAATATATCGATACCAAACGATATTACATTTGTTAAAAGGCATATACGTATTACGTACATACGCGTACACGTGCATACAGAAAAATTAAGAAAAAAATAGCAAAATAGAGCGAGGAAGAGAGAGAGAGAGAGATGAAAGTACATTATTTTGGAGGAAGGGCGTCTGTCCTAACGAACGGAGTTTTCGATGAGGTCTCGTATTTTTCTATTCCTGTTGCTTTCTTTTATTTTTTGATTTTGATTAATTGACTAATTAAATTATAAAAATTTTAATATATATATATATATATATATATATATATATATATATATTACACTGAACGAAAAAGAGAATGTTTATACCATTTATTGGCTGACGTATACAAAGCAAATCTTATTACAATGTTTATTTGTTTCTATATAAGCTGAAATATCTATATACACTTTATGTTATTTACTTTCTGTCGAATATCGTATGAGATTAGTCTTTCGGCAACCACGGAGCTGGAAAATTGGAAATAAACTCTAATACAATCTTTTATTCGTTTGTCGTCAACGTTACGACTTTTGATAAAAGATTTCAATACTTCGGTTATTGGTTAAAATGCTTTTCAACTGGCCGTAGATAACAAAGCTCTTCACAAATGTATCAACGTAAGATGTAATACCACTGATTAAGAAATTCACTGATTATAGTCGACTATTGTCATTTTTCGATGCAAGATGTGGGTCGTATTTGCATTGATAGGCAGATGAATACGTATATGATAATGTTTTTTTATTAACCCTGAGTTACTCATTTCTTATACAGATTGAGATATATACAGATATCTATATATATTATATATTATATATTATATATATATAAATATATATACAGAGAGAGAAAGAGAGAGAGAGAGAAAGAAAAAGGGTAAAGGAATCGAGAATTTGAATAAAACAAAGAACGATATCGAGATTAAATTGAAAAGAAACTTTGTTAGCTCTTGACAAAAAGGCATTCGATAAGGAAGCATTAGGCGTCCAAAGTACAATTATATCAAAAACCCATTCAACTTAAAGAAGATTACATATGTATCTGATTATGATACCTTATATTTCTTATTACTCATATAAAAGAAAAGAAAAAGAAAAAAAAAACAGTTAAGAAGAATAAGAAAGAAATCTCATCTTTATTACCCAATATCTTCAATTATGATAGATTTCTAAATACAATAAGGATAATAATAACAATAATAACAACAACAATAATATGCAGAAGAAGAAGAAGAAGAAGAAGAATAAAGTATCTTGGTATATTCAATTTTGCTTTCTTGTTCTTATGTAGTATATGTATCTAGTACAATGTAAATTTTACTGTGGGATTTCATTTAAACGTGTCATTTAATGCGTATTATGATTAATATGCATTATTCATACACATATCAACGTATGTGTATTTAAATGAATATAGAATTTATACCTCGTTGACAAATTAAATTTACAATATTGAAATAAGGGTGTCACGATCAGGTACACGCATCACTTTCGATCATCGACGATCTTTCTATATATAAAATATATCGATACCAAACGATATTACATTCGTTAAAATGCATATACGTATTACGTACGTACGCGTACACGTGCATACAGAAAAATTAAGAATAAAATAGCAAAATAGAGCGTGGAAGAGAGTGAGGGAGATGAAAGTTCATTGTTTACGAGGAAGGACGTCTGTCCTAACGAACGAAGTTTACGATGAGGTCTCGTATTTTTCTATTCCTGTTGCTTTCTTTTCTTGTTTTGATTTTGATTAATTAACTAATTAAATTATAAAAATTTAAATATATATATATATATATAATATTATTACCCTGAAAGAAAAAGAGAATGTTTATAGCATTTACTAGCGGACGTATACAAAGCAAATCTTATTACAATGTTTATATGTTTCTATATAAGCTGAAATATCTAAATACAACTTATGTTATTTACTTTTTGTCGAATATCGTATAAGATCAGTCTTTCGGCAACCACCGAGTTGGAAACTTGAAAGATCCCGTATAAACATACGTTTGTAAATAGATAGATATGTATATATGTACTTATGTACATAACTAGACACAATATACACATCCACACACTCATACACAAAGTATACAGTAGTCTTTCTCTTGGGTATTGCTTGAGATTTTATTATATTGTATAGACAGTAACGAGCAACCTTTGTTCTGCAATGAGCCAAAATTAAATATCTGATATTGTTATTGATAGAATTCATTATGAACTAAAAATGCTTATATTGATTAAAAAAGGAATTAATGCTTGATAGAAAAAGAAAAAATTACACATTATTGAAGGGTATTTGTTATTTTCGGCATCAATTTACAATGAAATGTTTTCTATAATTCCATTGATTTTTTATTAGCAATACTTTTAATGTATACGCATAAATGTATGTATATATATTTTTGTAATGGAACGAAATCTATTAGTTGTTTATTTTTAATTAGATATATGATTCTACTTCTCGTTAATAAACTTTACATTATTATATTGGAAGATACATTCGAAGATATTGAAATAAACTCTAATACAATCGTTTATTCGTTTGTCGTTAACGTTACGAGTTTTGATAAATGATTTCGATACTTCGGTTAATAGTTAAAATGCGTTTCAACTGGCCGTAGATAACAAAGCTCTTCACAAATGTATCAACGTAAGGTGTAATACCAGTGATTAAGAAATTCCCTAATTATAGTCGACTATTGTCATTTTTCGATGCAAGAAGTAAGTCGTATTTGCATTGATACGCAGATGAATACGTATATGATAATGTTTTTTTATAAACCCTGAGTTACTCATTTCTGATACAGATTGTGATACATACAGATATATATATATATGTATGTATATATATATATATATGTATGTATATATATATATATATATATATATATATATATATATACAGAGAGAAAGAGAAAGGGTAAACGAATCGAGAATTTCAATAAAACAAAGAACGATATCGAGATTAAATTGAAAAGAAACTTTGTTAGATCTTGACAAAGAGGTACTCGATTAGGAAGCATCAGCCGTCCAAAGTACAATTATATCAAAGACCTATTCAAATGAAAGACGATTACATAGGTATCCTTTTATGATACCTTATACTTCTTATTATTCATATAAAACAAAGGAAAAAGAAAACAAAACAGTTATGAAGAATAAGAAAGAAATCTCATCTTTATTTCCCAATATCTTCAATTATGATAGATTTCTAAATACCATAAGGATAATAATAACAATAATAACAACAACAAAAATATGAAGAAGAAGAAGAAGAAGAAGAATAAAGTATCTTGGTATATTCAATTTTGCTTTCTTGTTCTTATGTAGTATATGTATCTAGTACAATGTAAATTTTAATGTGGGATTTCAATTAAACGTGTCATTTAATGCGTATTATGATTAATATGCATTATTCATACACATATGAATGTATGTGTATTTAAATGAATATCGAATTTATACCTCGTTGAAAAATTAAATTTACAATATTGAAATAAGGGTTTCACGATCAGGTACACGCATCACGTTCGATCGTCGACGATCTTTCTATATATAAAATATATCGATACCAAACGATATAACATTTGTTAAAATGCATATACGTATTACGTACATACGCGTACACGTGCATACAGAAAAATTAAGAATAAAATAGCAAAATACAGCGAGAAAGAGAGAGAGAGAGATGAAAGTTCATTGTTTTCGAGGAAGGACGTCTGTCCTAACGAACGAAGTTTTCGATGAGGTCTCGTATTTTTCTATTCCTGTTGCTTTCTTTTCTTTTTTTGATTTTGATTAATTAACTAATTAAATTATAAAAATTTAAATATATATATATATATATATATATATAATATTATTACCCTGAAAGAAAAAGAGAATGTTTATAGCATTTACTAGCGGACGTATACAAAGCAAATCTTATTACAATGTTTATATGTTTCTATATAAGCCGAAGTATCTAAATACACCTTATCTTATTTACTTTTTGTCGAATATCGTATGAGATCAGTCTTTCGGCAACCACCGAGTTGGAAACTTGAAAGATCCCGTATAAACATACGTTTGTAAATAGATAGATATGTATATATGTACATATGTACATAACTAGATACATAATATACACACCCACACACACATACACAAAGTTTATAGTAGTCTTTCTCTTGGGTATTACTTGAGATTTTATTATATTGTATGGACAGTAACGAGCAACCTTTATGCTGCAAGGAGCCAAAATTAAATATCTGATATTGTTATTGATACAATTCATTATGAACTAAAAATGTTTAAATTGATTAGAAAAGAAATTAAAACTTGATAGAAAAAGAAAAAATTTTACATTATTGAAGGGTATTTGTTATTTTCGGCATCAATTTACAATGAAATGTTTTCTATAATTCCATTGATTTTCTATTAGCAATACTTTTAATGTGTACGCATAAGTGTATGTATATATATTTTTGTAATGGAACGAAATCTATTAGTTGTTTATTTTTAATTAGATATATGATTCTACTTCTGGTTAATAAACTTTACATTATTATATTCGAAGATACAATGGAAGATATCGAATTAAACTCTAATACAATGTTTTATTCGTTTGTCTTTAACGTTAAGACTTTTGATAATAGATTGCTGTACTTCGGTTAATAGTTAAAATGCCTTTCAACTGGCCGTAGATAACAAAGCTCTTCACTAATGTATCAACGTAAGATGTAATACCTGTGATTAAGAAATTCACTAATTATAGTCGACTATTGTCATTTTTCGATGCAAGATGTAAGTCGTATTTGCATTGATACGCAGATGAATACGTATATGATAATGTTTTTTTATAAACCCTGAGTTACTCATTTCTGATACAGATTCAGATATATACAGATATATATATGTATTATATATTATATATAATATGTATATATATATACAGAGAGAGAGAGAGAGAGAGAGAGAGAGAGAGAGAGAGAGAGAGAGAGAGAGAGAGAGAGAGAGAGAGAGAAAGAAAGGGTAAACGAATCGAGAATTTGAATGAAACAAAGAACGATATCGAGATTAAATTGAAAAGAAACTTTGTTAGCTCTTAACAAAAGGCATTCGATAAGGAAGCATTAGCCGTCCAAAGTACAATTATATCAAAAACCCATTCAAACTAAAGAAGATTACATATGTATCTGATTATGATACCTTATATTTCTTATTATTCATATAAAAGAAAAGAAAAAGAAAAAAAAACAGTTAAGAAAAATAAGAAAGAAATCTCATCTTTATTTTCCAATATCTTCAATTATGATTGATTTCTAAATACAATAAGGATAATAATAACAATAATAACAACAACAATAATATGAAGAAGAAGAAGAAGAAGAATAAAGTATCTTGGTATATTCAATTTTGCTTTCTTGTTCTTATGTAGTATATGTATCTAGTACAATGTAAATTTTAATGTGGGATTTCATTTAAACGTGTCATTTAATGCGTATTATGATTAATATGCATTATTCATACACATATCAAGGTATGTGTATTTAAATGAATATAGAATTTATACCTCGTTGACAAATTAAATTTACAATATTGAAATAAGGGTGTCACGATCAGGTACACGTATCACGTTCGATCGTCGACGATCTTTCTATATATAAAATATATCGATACCAAACGATATTACATTTGTTAAAATGCATATACGTATTACGTACATACGCGTACACGTGCATACAGAAAAATTAAGAATAAAATAGCAAAATACAGCGAGAAAGAGAGAGAGAGAGATGAAAGTTCATTGTTTTCGAGGAAGGACGTCTGTCCTAACGAACGAAGTTTTCGATGAGGTCTCGTATTTTTCTATTCCTGTTGCTTTCTTTTCTTTTTTTGATTTTGATTAATTAACTAATTAAATTATAAAAATTTAAATATATATATATATATATATATATATATATATAATATTATTACCCTGAAAGAAAAAGAGAATGTTTATAGCATTTACTAGCGGACGTATACAAAGCAAATATTATTACAATGTTTATATGTTTCTATATAAGCCGAAGTATCTAAATACACCTTATCTTATTTACTTTTGGTCGAATATCGTATGAGATCAGTCTTTCCGCAACCACCGAGTTGGAAACTTGAAAGATCCCGTATGAACATACGTTTGTAAATAGATAGATATGTATATATGTACATATGTACATAACTAGACACAATATACACACCTACACACTCATACACAAAGTATATAGTAGTCTTTCTCTTGGGTATTGTTTGAGATTTTATTATATTGTATAGACAGTAACGAGCAACCTTTGTCCTGCAATGAGCCAAAATTAAATATCTGATATTGTTATTGATAGAATTCATTATGAACTAAAAATGCTTATATTGATTAAAAAAGGAATTAATGCTTGATAGAAAAAGAAAAAATTACACATTATTGAAGGGTATTTGTTATTTTCGGCATCAATTTACAATGAAATGTTTTCTATAATTCCATTGATTTTTTATTAGCAATACTTTTAATGTGTACGCATAAATGTATGTATATATATTTTTGTAATGGAACAAAATCTATTAGTTGTGTATTTTTAATTAGATATATGATTCTACTTCTCGTTAATAAACTTTACATTATTATATTGGAGGATTCATTAGAAGATATTGAAATAAACTCTAATACAATCTTTTATTCGTTTGTCGTTGAAGTTACGAGTTTTGATAAATGATTTCGATACTTCGGTTAATAGTTAAAATGCGTTTCAACTAGCCGTAGATAACAAAGCTCTTCACAAATGTATCAACGTAAGATGTAATACCAGTGATTAAGAAATTCACTAATTAGAGTCGACTATTGTCATTTTTCGATGCCAAATGTAAGTTGTAATTGCATTGATACGTACATGAATACGTATATGATAATGTTTTTTTTATAAACCCTGAGTTACTCATTTCTGATACAGATTCAGATATATACAGATATATATATGTATTATATATTATATATAATATGTACATATATATATACAGAGAGAGAGAGAGAGAGAGAGAGAGAGAGAAAGAAAGGGTAAACGAATCGAGAATTTGAATGAAACAAAGAACGATATCGAGATTAAATTGAAAAGAAACTTTGTTAGCTCTTAACAAAAGGCATTCGATAAGGAAGCATTAGCCGTCCAAAGTACAATTATATCAAAGACCTATTCAAATGAAAGACGATTACATAGGTATCCTATTATGATACCTTATACTTCTTATTATTCATATAAAAGAAAAGAAGAAGAAAAAAAACAGTTAAGAAGATTAAGAAAGAAATTTCATGTTTATTTCCCAATATCTTCAATTATGATTGATTTCTAAATACAATAAGGATAATAATAACAATAATAACAACAACAATAATATGAAGAAGAAGAAGAAGAAGAATAAAGTATCTTGGTATATTCAATTTTGCTTTCTTGTTCTTATGTAGTATATGTATCTAGTACAATGCAAATTTTAATGTGGGATTTCAATTAAACGTGTCCTTTAATGCGTATTATGATTAATATGCATTATTCATACACATATGAATGTATGTGTATTTAAATGAATATCGAATTTATACCTCGTTGAAAAATTAAATTTACAATATTGAAATAAGGGTGTTACGATCAGGTACACGCATCACGTTCGATCGTCGACGATCTGTCTATATATAAAATATATCGATACCAAACGATATAACATTTGTTAAAATGCATATACGTATTACGTACATACGCGTACACGTGCATACAGAAAAATTAAGAATAAAATAGCAAAATACAGCGAGAAAGAGAGAGAGAGAGATGAAAGTTCATTGTTTTCGAGGAAGAACGTCTGTCCTAACGAACGAAGTTTTCGATGAGGTCTCGTATTATTCTATTCCTGTTGCTTTCTTTTCTTTTTTTGATTTTGATTAATTAACTAACTAAATTATAAAAATTTAAATATATATATATATATATATATAATATTATTACCCTGAAAGAAAAAGAGAATGTTTATAGCATTTACTAGCGGGCGTATACAAAGCAAATCTTATTACAATGTTTATATGTTTCTATATAAGCCGAAGTATCTAAATACACCTTATCTTATTTACTTTTGGTCGAATATCGTATGAGATCAGTCTTTCGGCAACCACCGAGTTGGAAACTTGAAAGATCCCGTATAAACATACGTTTGTAAATAGATAGATATGTATATATGTACATATGTACATAACTAGACACAATATACACACCCACGCACTCATACACAAAGTATATAGTAGTCTTTCTCTTGGGTATTGTTTGAGATTTTATTATATTGTATAGACAGTAACGAGCAACCTTTGTCCTGCAATGAGCCAAAATTAAATATCTGATATTGTTATTGATAGAATTCATTATGAACTAAAAATGCTTATATTGATTAAAAAAGGAATTAATGCTTGATAGAAAAAGAAAAAATTACACATTATTGAAGGGTATTTGTTACTTTCGGCATGAATTTACAATGAAATGTTTTCTATAATTCCATTGATTTTTTATTAGCAATACTTTTAATGTGTACGCATAAATGTATGTATATATATTTTTGTAATGGAACAAAATCTATTAGTTGTTTATTTTTAATTAGATATATGATTCTACTTCTCGTTAATAAACTTTACATTATTATATTGGAGGATACATTGGAAGATATTGAAATAAACTCTAATACAATCTTTTATTCGTTTGTCGTTGAAGTTACGAGTTTTGATAAATGATATCGATACTTCGGTTAATAGTTAAAATGCGTTTCAACTGGCCGTAGATAACAAAGCTCTTCACAAATGTATCAACGTAAGATGTAGTACCAGTGATTAAGAAATTCACTAATTATAGTCGACTATTGTCATTTTTCGATGCAAGATGTAAGTCGTATTTGCATTGATACGCAGATGAATACGTATATGATAATGTTTTTTTATAAACCCTGAGTTACTCATTTCTGATACAGATTCAGATATATACAGATATATATATGTATTATATATTATATATAATATGTATATATATATAAAGAGAGAGAGAGAGAGAGAGAGAGAGAGAGAGAGAGAGAGAAAGAGAAAGAAAGGGTAAACGAATCGAGAATTTGAATGAAACAAAGAACGATATCGAGATTAAATTGAAAAGAAACTTTGTTAGCTCTTGACAAAAAAGGCATTCGATAAGGAAGCATTAGCCGTCCAAAGTACAATTATATCAAAGACCTATTCAAATGAAAGAAGATTACATATGTATCTGATTATGATACCTTATATTTCTTATTATTCATATAAAAGAAAAGGAAAAGGAAAAAAAAAACAGTTATGAGGAATGAGAAAGAAATCTCATGTTTATTTCCCAATATCTTCAATTATGATTGATTTATAAAGACAATAAGAATAATAATAACAATAATAATAACAACAATAATATGAAAAAGAAGAAGAAGAATAAAGTATCTTGGTATATTCAATTTTGCTTTCTTGTTCTTATGTGGTATATGTAGCTAGTACAATGTAAATTTTAATGTGGGATTTCAATTAAACGTCATTTAATGCGTATTATGATTAATATGCATTATTCATACACATATGAATGTATATATATTTAAATGAATATCGAATTTATACCTCGTTGAAAAATTAAATTTACAATATTGAAATAAGGGTGTCACGATCAGGTACACGCATCACGATCGATCGTCGACGATCTTTCTATATATAAAATATATCGATACCAAACGATATTACATTTGTTAAAAGGCATATACGTATTACGTACATACGCGTACACGTGCATACAGAAAAATTAAGAATAAAATAGCAAAATACAGCGAGAAAGAGAGAGAGAGAGATGAAAGTTCATTGTTTTCGAGGAAGAACGTCTGTCCTAACGAACGAAGTTTTCGATGAGGTCTCGTATTATTCTATTCCTGTTGCTTTCTTTTCTTTTTTTGATTTTGATTAATTAACTAATTAAATTATAAAAATTTAAATATATATATATATATATATATATATAATATTATTACCCTGAAAGAAAAAGAGAATGTTTATAGCATTTACTAGCGGGCGTATACAAAGCAAATCTTATTACAATGTTTATATGTTTCTATATAAGCCGAAGTATCTAAATACACCTTATCTTATTTACTTTTGGTCCAATGTCCTATGATATCAGTCTTTCCACAACCACAGAGGTGGAATGTTGGAAGATCCCATATAAACATACGTTTGTAAATAGATACATATGTATATATGTACATATGTACATAACTAGATACATAATATACACACCCACACACACATACACAAAGTATATAGTAGTCTTTCTCTTGGGTATTGCTTGAGATTTTCTTATATTGTATGGACAGTAACGAACAACCTTTTTTCTGCAATGAGCCAAAATTAAATATCTGATATTGTTATTGATACATTATGAACTAAAAATGTTTAAATTGATTAAAAAGAAATTAATACTTGGTAGAAAAAGAAAAAATTACAAATTATTGAAGGGTATTTGTTATTTTCGGCATCAATTTACAATCAAATGTTTTCTATAATTCCATTGATTTTTTATTAGCAATACTTTTAATGTGTACGCATAAATGTATGTATATATATTTTTGTAATGGAACAAAATCTATTAGTTGTGTATTTTTAATTAGATATATGATTCTACTTCTCGTTAATAAACTTTACATTATTATATTGGAGGATTCATTAGAAGATATTGAAATAAACTCTAATACAATCTTTTATTCGTTTGTCGTTGAAGTTACGAGTTTTGATAAATGATTTCGATACTTCGGTTAATAGTTAAAATGCGTTTCAACTAGCCGTAGATAACAAAGCTCTTCACAAATGTATCAACGTAAGATGTAATACCAGTGATTAAGAAATTCACTAATTAGAGTCGACTATTGTCATTTTTCGATGCCAAATGTAAGTTGTAATTGCATTGATACGTACATGAATACGTATATGATAATGTTTTTTTTATAAACCCTGAGTTACTCATTTCTGATACAGATTCAGATATATACAGATATATATATGTATTATATATTATATATAATATGTACATATATATATACAGAGAGAGAGAGAGAGAGAGAGAGAGAGAGAGAGAGAGAGAGAGAGAGAGAAAGAAAGGGTAAACTAATCGAGAATTTGAATGAAACAAAGAACGATATCGAGATTAAATTGAAAAGAAACCTTGTTAGCTCTTGACAAAAAGGCATTCGATAAGGATGCATTAGCCGTCCAAAGTACAATTATATCAAAGACCTATTCAAATGAAAGACGATTACATAGGTATCCTATTATGATACCTTATACTTCTTATTATTCATATAAAAGAAAAGAAGAAGAAAAAAAACAGTTAAGAAGATTAAGAAAGAAATTTCATGTTTATTTCCCAATATCTTCAATTATGATTGATTTCTAAATACAATAAGGATAATAATAACAATAATAACAACAACAATAATATGAAGAAGAAGAAGAAGAAGAATAAAGTATCTTGGTATATTCAATTTTGCTTTCTTGTTCTTATGTAGTATATGTATCTAGTACAATGTAAATTTTAATGTGGGATTTCAATTAAACGTGTCCTTTAATGCGTATTATGATTAATATGCATTATTCATACACATATGAATGTATGTGTATTTAAATGAATATCGAATTTATACCTCGTTGAAAAATTAAATTTACAATATTGAAATAAGGGTGTTACGATCAGGTACACGCATCACGTTCGATCGTCGACGATCTGTCTATATATAAAATATATCGATACCAAACGATATAACATTTGTTAAAATGCATATACGTATTACGTACATACGCGTACACGTGCATACAGAAAAATTAAGAATAAAATAGCAAAATACAGCGAGAAAGAGAGAGAGAGAGATGAAAGTTCATTGTTTTCGAGGAAGAACGTCTGTCCTAACGAACGAAGTTTTCGATGAGGTCTCGTATTATTCTATTCCTGTTGCTTTCTTTTCTTTTTTTGATTTTGATTAATTAACTAACTAAATTATAAAAATTTAAATATATATATATATATATATATATATATATATATATATATAATATTATTACCCTGAAAGAAAAAGAGAATGTTTATAGCATTTACTAGCGGGCGTATACAAAGCAAATCTTATTACAATGTTTATATGTTTCTATATAAGCCGAAGTATCTAAATACACCTTATCTTATTTACTTTTGGTCGAATATCGTATGAGATCAGTCTTTCGGCAACCACCGAGTTGGAAACTTGAAAGATCCCGTATAAACATACGTTTGTAAATAGATAGATATGTATATATGTACATATGTACATAACTAGACACAATATACACACCCACGCACTCATACACAAAGTATATAGTAGTCTTTCTCTTGGGTATTGTTTGAGATTTTATTATATTGTATAGACAGTAACGAGCAACCTTTGTCCTGCAATGAGCCAAAATTAAATATCTGATATTGTTATTGATAGAATTCATTATGAACTAAAAATGCTTATATTGATTAAAAAAGGAATTAATGCTTGATAGAAAAAGAAAAAATTACACATTATTGAAGGGTATTTGTTATTTTCGGCATGAATTTACAATGAAATGTTTTCTATAATTCCATTGATTTTTTATTAGCAATACTTTTAATGTGTACGCATAAATGTATGTATATATATTTTTGTAATGGAACAAAATCTATTAGTTGTTTATTTTTAATTAGATATATGATTCTACTTCTCGTTAATAAACTTTACATTATTATATTGGAGGATACATTGGAAGATATTGAAATAAACTCTAATACAATCTTTTATTCGTTTGTCGTTGAAGTTACGAGTTTTGATAAATGATATCGATACTTCGGTTAATAGTTAAAATGCGTTTCAACTGGCCGTAGATAACAAAGCTCTTCACAAATGTATCAACGTAAGATGTAATACCAGTGATTAAGAAATTCACTAATTATAGTCGACTATTGTCATTTTTCGATGCAAGATGTAAGTCGTATTTGCATTGATACGCAGATGAATACGTATATGATAATGTTTTTTTATAAACCCTGAGTTACTCATTTCTGATACAGATTCAGATATATACAGATATATATATGTATTATATATTATATATAATATGTATATATATATAAAGAGAGAGAGAGAGAGAGAGAGAGAGAGAGAGAGAGAGAGAGAAAGAGAAAGAAAGGGTAAACGAATCGAGAATTTGAATGAAACAAAGAACGATATCGAGATTAAATTGAAAAGAAACTTTGTTAGCTCTTGACAAAAAAGGCATTCGATAAGGAAGCATTAGCCGTCCAAAGTACAATTATATCAAAGACCTATTCAAATGAAAGAAGATTACATATGTATCTGATTATGATACCTTATATTTCTTATTATTCATATAAAAGAAAAGGAAAAGGAAAAAAAAAACAGTTATGAGGAATGAGAAAGAAATCTCATGTTTATTTCCCAATATCTTCAATTATGATTGATTTATAAAGACAATAAGAATAATAATAACAATAATAATAACAACAATAATATGAAAAAGAAGAAGAAGAATAAAGTATCTTGGTATATTCAATTTTGCTTTCTTGTTCTTATGTGGTATATGTAGCTAGTACAATGTAAATTTTAATGTGGGATTTCAATTAAACGTCATTTAATGCGTATTATGATTAATATGCATTATTCATACACATATGAATGTATATATATTTAAATGAATATCGAATTTATACCTCGTTGAAAAATTAAATTTACAATATTGAAATAAGGGTGTCACGATCAGGTACACGCATCACGATCGATCGTCGACGATCTTTCTATATATAAAATATATCGATACCAAACGATATTACATTTGTTAAAAGGCATATACGTATTACGTACATACGCGTACACGTGCATACAGAAAAATTAAGAATAAAATAGCAAAATACAGCGAGAAAGAGAGAGAGAGAGATGAAAGTTCATTGTTTTCGAGGAAGAACGTCTGTCCTAACGAACGAAGTTTTCGATGAGGTCTCGTATTATTCTATTCCTGTTGCTTTCTTTTCTTTTTTTGATTTTGATTAATTAACTAATTAAATTATAAAAATTTAAATATATATATATATATAAATATATATATATATATATATATAATATTATTACCCTGAAAGAAAAAGAGAATGTTTATAGCATTTACTAGCGGGCGTATACAAAGCAAATCTTATTACAATGTTTATATGTTTCTATATAAGCCGAAGTATCTAAATACACCTTATCTTATTTACTTTTGGTCGAATGTCCTATGATATCAGTCTTTCCGCAACCACAGAGGTGGAATGTTGGAAGATCCCATATAAACATACGTTTGTAAATAGATACATATGTATATATGTACATATGTACATAACTAGATACATAATATACACACCCACACACACATACACAAAGTATATAGTAGTCTTTTTCTTGGGTATTGCTTGAGATTTTCTTATATTGTATGGACAGTAACGAACAACCTTTTTTCTGCAATGAGCCAAAATTAAATATCTGATATTGTTATTGATACATTATGAACTAAAAATGTTTAAATTGATTAAAAAGAAATTAATACTTGGTAGAAAAAGAAAAAATTACAAATTATTGAAGGGTATTTGTTATTTTCTGCATCAATTTACAATGAAATGTTTTCTATAATTCCATTGATTTTTTATTAGCAATACTTTTAATGTGTACGGATAAATGTATGTATATATATTTTTGTAATGGAACGAAATCTATTAGTTGTTTATTTTTAATTAGATATATGATTCTACTTCTCGTTAATAAACTTTACATTATTATATTGGAAGATACAATGGAAGATATCGAATTAAACTCTCACACAATCTTTTATTCGTTTGTCGTTAACGTTAAGACTTTTGATAAAAGATTTCAATACTTCGGTTAATAGTTAAAATGCCTTTCAACTGGCCGTAGATAACAAAGCTCTTCACAAATGTATCAACGTAAGATGTAATACCACTGATTAAGAAATTCACTAAATATAGTCGACTATTGTCATTTTTCGATGCAAGATGTGGGTCGTATTTGCATTGATATGCAGATGAATACGTATATGATAATGTTTTTTTATTAACCCTGAGTTACTCATTTCTTATACAGATTGAGATATATACAGATATCTATATATATTATATATTATATATTATATATATATAAATATATATACAGAGAGAGAAAGAGAGAGAGAGAGAAAGAAAAAGGGTAAAGGAATCGAGAATTTGAATAAAACAAAGAACGATATCGAGATTAAATTGAAAAGAAACTTTGTTAGCTCTTGACAAAAAGGCATTCGATAAGGAAGCATTAGCCGTCCAAAGTACAATTATATCAAAAACCCATTCAAACTAAAGAAGATTACATATGTATCTGATTATGATACCTTATATTTCTTATTATTCATATAAAAGAAAAGAAAAAGAAAAAAAAACAGTTAAGAAAAATAAGAAAGAAATCTCATCTTTATTTCCCAATATCTTCAATTATGATTGATTTCTAAAGACAATAAGAATAATAATAACAATAATAAGAGCAACAATAACAACAATAATATGAAAAAGAAGAAGAAGAATAAAGTATCTTGGTATATTCAATTTTGCTTTCTTGTTCTTATGTGGTATATGTATCTAGTACAATGTAAATTTTAATGTGGGATTTCAATTAAACGTGTCATTTAATGCGTATTATGATTAATATGCATTATTCATACACATATGAATGTATGTGTATTTAAATGAATATCGAATTTATACCTCGTTGAAAAATTAAATTTACAATATTGAAATAAGGGTGTCACGATCAGGTACACGCATCACGTTCGATCGTCGACGATCTTTCTATATATAAAATATATCGATACCAAACGATATTACATTTGTTAAAATGCATATACGTATTACGTACATACGCGTACACGTGCATACAGAAAAGTTAAGAATAAAATAGCAAAATACAGCGAGAAAGAGAGAGAGAGAGATGAAAGTTCATTGTTTTCGAGGAAGGACGTCTGTCCTAACGAACGAAGTTTTCGATGAGGTCTCGTATTTTTCTATTCCTGTTGCTTTCTTTTCTTTTTTTGATTTTGATTAATTAACTAATTAAATTATAAAAATTTAAATATATATATATATATATATATATATATATATATATAATATTATTACCCTGAAAGAAAAAGAGAATGTTTATAGCATTTACTAGCGGACGTATACAAAGCAAATATTATTACAATGTTTATATGTTTCTATATAAGCCGAAGTATCTAAATACACCTTATCTTATTTACTTTTGGTCGAATATCGTATGAGATCAGTCTTTCGGCAACCACCGAGTTGGAAACTTGAAAGATCCCGTATGAACATACGTTTGTAAATAGATAGATATGTATATATGTACATATGTACATAACTAGACACCATATACACACCTACACACTCATACACAAAGTATATAGTAGTCTTTCTCTTGGGTATTGTTTGAGATTTTATTATATTGTATAGACAGTAACGAGCAACCTTTGTCCTGCAATGAGCCAAAATTAAATATCTGATATTGTTATTGATAGAATTCATTATGAACTAAAAATGCTTATATTGATTAAAAAAGGAATTAATGCTTGATAGAAAAAGAAAAAATTACACATTATTGAAGGGTATTTGTTATTTTCGGCATCAATTTACAATGAAATGTTTTCTATAATTCCATTGATTTTTTATTAGCAATACTTTTAATGTGTACGCATAAATGTATGTATATATATTTTTGTAATGGAACAAAATCTATTAGTTGTTTATTTTTAATTAGATATATGATTCTACTTCTCGTTAATAAACTTTACATTATTATATTGGAGGATACATTGGAAGATATTGAAATAAACTCTAATACAAACTTTTATTCGTTTGTCGTTGAAGTTACGAGTTTTGATAAATGATTTCGATACTTCGGTTAATAGTTAAAATGCGTTTCAACTGGCCGTAGATAACAAAGCTCTTCACAAATGTATCAACGTAAGATGTAATACCAGTGATTAAGAAATTCACTAAATAGAGTCGACTATTGTCATTTTTCGATGCAAAATGTAAGTTGTAATTGCATTGATACGTACATGAATACGTATATGATAATGTTTTTTTTATAAACCCTGAGTTACTCATTTCTGATACAGATTCAGATATATACAGATATATATATGTATTATATATTATATATAATATGTATATATATATACAGAGAGAGAGAGAGAGAGAGAGAGAGAGAGAGAGAGAGAGAGAGAGAGAGAGAGAGAGAAAGAAAGGGTAAACGAATCGAGAATTTGAATGAAACAAAGAACGATATCGAGTTTAAATTGAAAAGAAACTTTGTTAGCTCTTAACAAAAGGCATTCGATAAGGAAGCATTAGCCGTCCAAAGTACAATTATATCAAAGACCTATTCAAATGAAAGACGATTACATAGGTATCCTATTATGATACCTTATACTTCTTATTATTCATATAAAAGAAAAGAAGAAGAAAAAAAACAGTTAAGAAGATTAAGAAAGAAATTTCATGTTTATTTCCCAATATCTTCAATTATGATTGATTTCTAAATACAATAAGGATAATAATAACAATAATAACAACAACAATAATATGAAGAAGAAGAAGAAGAAGAATAAAGTATCTTGGTATATTCAATTTTGCTTTCTTGTTCTTATGTAGTATATGTATCTAGTACAATGTAAATTTTAATGTGGGATTTCATTTAAACGTGTCATTTAATGCGTATTATGATTAATATGTATTATTCATACACATATGAATGTATGTATATTTAAATGAATATAGAATTTATACCTCGTTGACAAATTAAATTTACAATATTGAAATAAGGGTGTCACGATCAGGTACACGCATCACGTTCGATCGTCGACGATCTTTCTATATATAAAATATATCGATACCAAACGATATTACATTTGTTAAAATGCATATACGTATTACGTACATACGCGTACACGTGCATACAGAAAAATTAAGAATAAAATAGCAAAATACAGCGAGAAAGAGAGAGAGAGAGATGAAAGTTCATTGTTTTCGAGGAAGGACGTCTGTCCTAACGAACGAAGTTTTCGATGAGGTCTCGTATTTTTCTATTCTTGTTGCTTTCTTTTCTTTTTTTGATTTTGATTAATTAACTAATTAAATTATAAAAATTTAAATATATATATATATATATATAATATTATTACCCTGAAAGAAAAAGAGAATGTTTATAGCATTTACTAGCGGGCGTATACAAAGCAAATCTTATTACAATGTTTATATGTTTCTATATAAGCCGAAGTATCTAAATACACCTTATCTTATTTACTTTTGGTCGAATATCGTATGAGATCAGTCTTTCGGCAACCACCGAGTTGAAAACTTGAAAGATCCCGTATAAACATACGTTTGTAAATAGATAGATATGTATATATGTACATATGTACATAACTAGACACAATATACACACCCACGCACTCATACACAAAGTATATAGTAGTCTTTCTCTTGGGTATTGTTTGAGATTTTATTATATTGTATAGACAGTAACGAGCAACCTTTGTCCTGCAATGAGCCAAAATTAAATATCTGATATTGTTATTGATAGAATTCATTATGAACTAAAAATGCTTATATTGATTAAAAAAGGAATTAATGCTTGATAGAAAAAGAAAAAATTACACATTATTGAAGGGTATTTGTTATTTTCGGCATGAATTTACAATGAAATGTTTTCTATAATTCCATTGATTTTTTATTAGCAATACTTTTAATGTGTACGCATAAATGTATGTATATATATTTTTGTAATGGAACAAAATCTATTAGTTGTTTATTTTTAATTAGATATATGATTCTACTTCTCGTTAATAAACTTTACATTATTATATTGGAGGATACATTGGAAGATATTGAAATAAACTCTAATACAATCTTTTATTCGTTTGTCGTTGAAGTTACGAGTTTTGATAAATGATATCGATACTTCGGTTAATAGTTAAAATGCGTTTCAACTGGCCGTAGATAACAAAGCTCTTCACAAATGTATCAACGTAAGATGTAATACCAGTGATTAAGAAATTCACTAATTATAGTCGACTATTGTCATTTTTCGATGCAAGATGTAAGTCGTATTTGCATTGATACGCAGATGAATACGTATATGATAATGTTTTTTTATAAACCCTGAGTTACTCATTTCTGATACAGATTCAGATATATACAGATATATATATGTATTATATATTATATATAATATGTATATATATATAAAGAGAGAGAGAGAGAGAGAGAGAGAGAGAGAGAGAGAGAGAGAGAGAGAGAGAGAGAGAGAGAGAGAGAGAGAGAGAGAGAGAGAGAGAAAGAGAAAGAAAGGGTAAACGAATCGAGAATTTGAATGAAACAAAGAACGATATCGAGATTAAATTGAAAAGAAACTTTGTTAGCTCTTGACAAAAAAGGCATTCGATAAGGAAGCATTAGCCGTCCAAAGTACAATTATATCAAAGACCTATTCAAATGAAAGAAGATTATATATGTATCTGATTATGATACCTTATATTTCTTATTATTCATATAAAAGAAAAGGAAAAGGAAAAAAAAAAACAGTTATGAGGAATGAGAAAGAAATCTCATGTTTATTTCCCAATATCTTCAATTATGATTGATTTATAAAGACAATAAGAATAATAATAACAATAATAATAACAACAATAATATGAAAAAGAAGAAGAAGAATAAAGTATCTTGGTATATTCAATTTTGCTTTCTTGTTCTTATGTGGTATATGTAGCTAGTACAATGTAAATTTTAATGTGGGATTTCAATTAAACGTCATTTAATGCGTATTATTATTAATATGCATTATTCATACACATATGAATGTATATATATTTAAATGAATATCGAATTTATACCTCGTTGAAAAATTAAATTTACAATATTGAAATAAGGGTGTCACGATCAGGTACACGCATCACGATCGATCGTCGACGATCTTTCTATATATAAAATATATCGATACCAAACGATATTACATTTGTTAAAAGGCATATACGTATTACGTACATACGCGTACACGTGCATACAGAAAAATTAAGAATAAAATAGCAAAATACAGCGAGAAAGAGAGAGAGAGAGATGAAAGTTCATTGTTTTCGAGGAAGAACGTCTGTCCTAACGAACGAAGTTTTCGATGAGGTCTCGTATTATTCTATTCCTGTTGCTTTCATATCTTTTTTTGATTTTGATTAATTAACTAATTAAATTATAAAAATTTAAATATATATATATATATAAATATATATATATATATATATATAATATTATTACCCTGAAAGAAAAAGAGAATGTTTATAGCATTTACTAGCGGGCGTATACAAAGCAAATCTTATTACAATGTTTATATGTTTCTATATAAGCCGAAGTATCTAAATACACCTTATCTTATTTACTTTTGGTCGAATGTCCTATGATATCAGTCTTTCCGCAACCACAGAGGTGGAATGTTGGAAGATCCCATATAAACATACGTTTGTAAATAGATACATATGTATATATGTACATATGTACATAACTAGATACATAATATACACACCCACACACACATACACAAAGTATATAGTAGTCTTTTTCTTGGGTATTGCTTGAGATTTTCTTATATTGTATGGACAGTAACGAACAACCTTTTTTCTGCAATGAGCCAAAATTAAATATCTGATATTGTTATTGATACATTATGAACTAAAAATGTTTAAATTGATTAAAAAGTAATTAATACTTGGTAGAAAGAGAAAAAATTACAAATTATTGAAGGGTATTTGTTATTTTCTGCATCAATTTACAATGAAATGTTTTCTATAATTCCATTGATTTTTTATTAGCAATACTTTTAATGTGTACGGATAAATGTATGTATATATATTTTTGTAATGGAACGAAATCTATTAGTTGTTTATTTTTAATTAGATATATGATTCTACTTCTCGTTAATAAACTTTACATTATTATATTGGAAGATACAATGGAAGATATCGAATTAAACTCTCACACAATCTTTTATTCGTTTGTCGTTAACGTTAAGACTTTTGATAAAAGATTTCAATACTTCGGTTAATAGTTAAAATGCCTTTCAACTGGCCGTAGATAACAAAGCTCTTCACAAATGTATCAACGTAAGATGTAATACCACTGATTAAGAAATTCACTAAATATAGTCGACTATTGTCATTTTTCGATGCAAGATGTGGGTCGTATTTGCATTGATATGCAGATGAATACGTATATGATCATGTTTTTTTATTAACCCTGAGTTACTCATTTCTTATACAGATTGAGATATATACAGATATCTATATATATTATATATTATATATTATATATATATAAATATATATACAGAGAGAGAAAGAGAGAGAGAGAGAAAGAAAAAGGGTAAAGGAATCGAGAATTTGAATAAAACAAAGAACGATATCGAGATTAAATTGAAAAGAAACTTTGTTAGCTCTTGACAAAAAGGCATTCGATAAGGAAGCATTAGCCGTCCAAAGTACATTATATCAAAAACCCATTCAAACTAAAGAAGATTACATATGTATCTGATTATGATACCGTATATTTCTTATTATTCATATAAAAGAAAAGAAAAAGAAAAAAAAACAGTTAAGAAAAATAAGAAAGAAATCTCATCTTTATTTCCCAATATCTTCAATTATGATTGATTTCTAAAGACAATAAGAATAATAATAACAATAATAAGAACAACAATAACAACAATAATATGAAAAAGAAGAAGAAGAATAAAGTATCTTGGTATATTCAATTTTGCTTTCTTGTTCTTATGTGGTATATGTATCTAGTACAATGTTAATTTTAATGTGGGATTTCAATTAAACGTCATTTAATGCGTATTATGATTAATATGCATTATTCATACACATATGAATGTATATATATTTAAATGAATATCGAATTTATACCTCGTTGAAAAATTAAATTTACAATATTGAAATAAGGGTGTCACGATCAGGTACACGCATCACGATCGATCGTCGACGATCTTTCTATATATAAAATATATCGATACCAAACGATATTACATTTGTTAAAAGGCATATACGTATTACGTACATACGCGTACACGTGCATACAGAAAAATTAAGAATAAAATAGCAAAATACAGCGAGAAAGAGAGAGAGAGAGATGAAAGTTCATTGTTTTCGAGGAAGAACGTCTGTCCTAACGAACGAAGTTTTCGATGAGGTCTCGTATTATTCTATTCCTGTTGCTTTCTTTTCTTTTTTTGATTTTGATTAATTAACTAATTAAATTATAAAAATTTAAATATATATATATATATATATATATATATATATATATATATATATAATATTATTACCCTGAAAGAAAAAGAGAATGTTTATAGCATTTACTAGCGGGCGTATACAAAGCAAATCTTATTACAATGTTTATATGTTTCTATATAAGCCGAAGTATCTAAATACACCTTATCTTATTTACTTTTGCTGGAATGTCCTATGATATCAGTCTTTCTGCAACCACAGAGGTGGAATGTTGGAAGATCCCATATAAACATACGTTTGTAAATAGATACATATGTATATATGTACATATGTACATAACTAGATACATAATATACACACCCACACACACATACACAAAGTATATAGTAGTCTTTCTCTTGGGTATTGCTTGAGATTTTCTTATATTGTATGGACAGTAACGAACAACCTTTTTTCTGCAATGAGCCAAAATTAAATATCTGATATTGTTATTGATACATTATGAACTAAAAATGTTTAAATTGATTAAAAAGTAATTAATACTTGGTAGAAAAAGAAAAAATTACAAATTATTGAAGGGTATTTGTTATTTTCTGCATCAATTTACAATGAAATGTTTTCTATAATTCCATTGATTTTTTATTAGCAATACTTTTAATGTGTACGGATAAATGTATGTATATATATTTTTGTAATGGAACGAAATCTATTAGTTGTTTATTTTTAATTAGATATATGATTCTACTTCTCGTTAATAAACTTTACATTATTATATTGGAAGATACAATGGAAGATATCGAATTAAACTCTCACACAATCTTTTATTCGTTTGTCGTTAACGTTAAGACTTTTGATAAAAGATTTCAATACTTCGGTTAATAGTTAAAATGCCTTTCAACTGGCCGTAGATAACAAAGCTCTTCACAAATGTATCAACGTAAGATGTAATACCACTGATTAAGAAATTCACTAAATATAGTCGACTATTGTCATTTTTCGATGCAAGATGTGGGTCGTATTTGCATTGATATGCAGATGAATACGTATATGATCATGTTTTTTTATTAACCCTGAGTTACTCATTTCTTATACAGATTGAGATATATACAGATATCTATATATATTATATATTATATATTATATATATATAAATATATATACAGAGAGAGAAAGAGAGAGAGAGAGAAAGAAAAAGGGTAAAGGAATCGAGAATTTGAATAAAACAAAGAACGATATCGAGATTAAATTGAAAAGAAACTTTGTTAGCTCTTGACAAAAAGGCATTCGATAAGGAAGCATTAGCCGTCCAAAGTACATTATATCAAAAACCCATTCAAACTAAAGAAGATTACATATGTATCTGATTATGATACCTTATATTTCTTATTATTCATATAAAAGAAAAGAAAAAGAAAAAAAAACAGTTAAGAAAAATAAGAAAGAAATCTCATCTTTATTTCCCAATATCTTCAATTATGATTGATTTCTAAAGACAATAAGAATAATAATAACAATAATAAGAACAACAATAACAACAATAATATGAAAAAGAAGAAGAAGAATAAAGTATCTTGGTATATTCAATTTTGCTTTCTTGTTCTTATGTGGTATATGTATCTAGTACAATGTTAATTTTAATGTGGGATTTCAATTAAACGTGTCATTTAATGCGTATTATGATTAATATGCATTATTCATACACATATGAATGTATGTGTATTTAAATGAATATCGAATTTATACCTCGTTGAAAAATTAAATTTACAATATTGAAATAAGGGTGTCACGATCAGGTACACGCATCACGTTCGATCGTCGACGATCTTTCTATATATAAAATATATCGATACCAAACGATATTACATTTGTTAAAATGCATATACGTATTACGTACATACGCGTACACGTGCATACAGAAAAATTAAGAAAAAAATAGCAAAATACAGCGAGAAAGAGAGAGAGAGAGATGAAAGTTCATTGTTTTCGAGGAAGGACGTCTGTCCTAACGAACGGAGTTTTCGATGAGGTCTCGTATTTTTCTATTCCTGTTCCTTTCTTTTTTTTTTGATTTTGATTAATTAACTAATTAAATTATAAAAATTTTAATATATATATATATATATATATATATATATATATATAATATTATTACACTGAAAGAAAAAGATAATGTTTATACCATTTACTAGCTGACGTATACAAAGCAAATCTTATTACAATGTTTATTTGTTTCTATATAAGCTGAAATATCTAAATACACTTTACGTTATTTACTTTCTGTCGAATATCGTATGAGATCAGTCTTTCGGCAACCACCGAGCTGGAAAATTGGAAATAAACTCTAATACAATCTTTTATTCGTTTGTCGTTAACGTTACGACTTTTGATAAAAGATTTTAATACTTCGGTTAATAGTTAAAATGCCTTTCAACTGGCCGTAGATAACAAAAGTTCTTCACAAATGTATCAACGTAAGATGTAATACCACTGTTTAAGAAATTCACTAATTATAGTCAACTATTGTCATTTTTCAATGCAAGATGTAAGTCGTATTTGCATTGATACGGGGATAAATACGTATATGATAATGTTTTTTTATAAACCCTGAGTTACTCATTTCTGATACAGATTCAGATATATACATATAAAATAAAATATATATATATATATATATATATATATATATATATATAAATGTATATACAGAGAGTGAGAGTGTGAGAGAGAGAGAAAGAAAAAGGGTAAAGGAATCGAGAGTTTGAATAAAACAAAGAACGATATCGAGATTAAATTGAAAAGAAACTTTGTTAGCTCTTGACAAAAAGGCATTCGATAAGGAAGCATTAGCCGTCCAAAGTACAATTATATAAAAAACCCATTCAAACTAAAGAAGATTACATATGTATCTGTTTATGATACCTTATATTTCTTATTATTCATATAAAAGAAAAGAAAAAGAAAAAAAAACAGTTAAGAAAAATAAGAAAGAAATCTCATTTTTATTTCCCAATATCTTCAATTATGATTGATTTCTAAATACAATAAGGATAATAATAACAGTAATAACAACAATAATATTATGAAGAAGAAGAAGAAGAAGAATAAAGTATCTTGGTATATTCAATTTTGCTTTCTTGTTCTTATGTGGTATATGTATGTAGTACAATGTAAATTTTAATGTGGGATTTCAATTGAACGTGTCATTTAATGCGTATTATGATTAATATGCATTATTCATACACATATGAATGTATGTGTATTTAAATGGATATCGAATTTATACCTCGTTGAAAAATTAAATTTACAATATTGAAATAAGGGTGTCACGATCAGGTACACGCATCACGTTCGATCGTCGACGATCTTTCTATATATAAAATATATCGATACCAAACGATATTACATTTGTTAAAATGCATATACGTATTACGTACATACGCGTACACGTGCATACAGAAAAATTAAGAATAAAATAGCAAAATAGAGCGAGGAAGAGTGAGAGAGAGAGAGATGAAAGTTCATTGTTTACGAGGAAGGACATCTGTCCTAACAAACGGAGTTTTCGATGAGGTCTCGTATTTTTCTATTCCTGTTGCTTTCTTTTATTTTTTGATTTTGATTAATTAACTAATTAAATTATAAAAATTTTAATATATCTATATATATATATATATATATATATATATATATATATATTTATATAATATTATTACACTGAAAGAAAAAGATAATGTTTATACCATTTACTAGCCGACGTATACAAAGCAAATCTTATTACAATGTTTATTTGTTTCTATATAAGCTGAAATATCTAAATACACTTTACGTTATTTACTTTCTGTCGAATATCGTATGAGATCAGTCTTTCGTCAACCACCGAGCTGGAAAATTGGAAATAAACTCTAATACAATCTTTTATTCGTTTGTCGTTAACGTTACGACTTTTGATAAAAGATTTCAATACTTCGGATAATAGTTAAAATGCCTTCCAACTGGCCATAGATAACAAAGCTCTTCACAAATGTATCAACGTAAGATGTAATACCATTGACTAAGAAATTCACTAATTATAGTCGACTATTGTCATTTTTCAATGCAAGATGTAAGTCGTATTTGCATTGATAGGCAGATAAATACGTATATGATAATGTTTTTTTATAAACCATGAGTTACTCATTTCTGATACAGATTGAGATATATACAGATATCTATATATATTATATATTTTATATTATATATATATAAATATATATACAGAGAGAGAAAGAGAGAGAGAGAGAAAGAAAAAGGGTAAAGGAATCGAGAGTTTGAATAAAACAAAGAACGATATCGAGATTAAATTGAAAAGAAACTTTGTTAGCTCTTGACAAAAAGGCATTCGATAAGGAAGCATTAGCCGTCCAAAGTACAATTATATAAAAAACCCATTCAAACTAAAGAAGATTACATATGTATCTGATTATGATACCTTATATTTCTTATTATTCATATAAAAGAAAAGAAAAAGAAAAAAAAAAACAGTTATGAAGAATAAGTAAGAAATCTCATATTTATTTCCCAATATCTTCAATTATGATTGATTTCTAAATACAATAAGGATAATAATAACAATAATTACAACAATTATATTATGAAGAAGAAGAAGAAGAAGAATAAAGTATCTTGGTATATTCAATTTTGCTTTCTTGTTCTTATGTGGTATATGTATGTAGTACAATGTAAATTTTAATGTGGGATTTCAATTGAACGTGTCATTTAATGCGTATTATGATTAATATGCATTATTCATACACATATGAATGTATGTGTATTTAAATGGATATCGAATTTATACCTCGTTGAAAAATTAAATTTACAATATTGAAATAAGGGTGTCACGATCAGGTACACGCATCACGTTCGATCGTCGACGATCTTTCTATATATAAAATATATCGATACCAAACGATATTACATTTGTTAAAAGGCATATACGTATTACGTACATACGCGTACACGTGCATACAGAAAAATTAAGAAAAAAATAGCAAAATAGAGCGAGGAAGAGAGAGAGAGAGAGATGAAAGTTCATTGTTTACGAGGAAGGACGTCTGTCCTAACAAACGGAGTTTTCGATGAGGTCTCGTATTTTTCTATTCCTGTTGCTTTCTTTTATTTTTTGATTTTGATTAATTAACTAATTAAATTATAAAAATTTTAATATATCTATATATATATATATATATATATATAATATTATTACCCTGAAAGAAAAAGATAATGTTTATACCATTTACTAGCTGACGTATACAAAGCAAATCTTATTACAATGTTTATATGTTTCTATATAAGCTGAAAGATCTAAATACAACTTATGTTATTTACTTTCTATCGAATATCGTATGAGATCAGTCTTTCGGCAACCACCGAGGTGGAATGTTGGAAGATCCCATATAAACATACGTTTGTAAATAGATACATATGTACATAACTAGATACAGAATATACACACCCACGCACACATACACAAAGTATATAGTAGTCTTTCCTTGGGTATTGCTTGAGATTTATTATATTGTACAGACAGTAACGAGCAACCTTTCTTCTGCAATGAGCCAAAATTAAATATCTGATATTGTTATTGATACATTATGAACTAAAAATATTTAAGTTGATTAAAAAGAAATTAATACTTGGTAGAAAAAGAAAAAATTACACATTATTGAAGGGTATTTGTTATATTCGGCATCAATTTACAATGAAATGTTTTCTATAATACCATTGAGTTTTTATTAGCAATACTTTTAATGTGTACGCATAAATGTATGTATATATATTTTTGTAATGGACCGAAATCTATTAGTTGTTTATTTTTAATTAGATATATGATTCTACTTCTCGATAATAAACTTTTCATTATTATATTGGAAGACACAATGGAAGATATCGAATTAAACTCTAATACAATCTTTTATTCGTTTGTCGTTAACGTTAAGAATTTTGATAAAAGATTTCAATTCTTCGGTTAATAGTTAAAATGCCTTTCAAATGGCCGTAGATAACAACGCTCTTCACAAATGTATCAACGTAAGATGTAATACCACTGATTAAGAAATTCACTAATTATAGTCGACTATTGTCATTTTTCGATGCAAGGTGTAAGTCGTATTTGCATTGATACGCAGATGAATACGTATATGATAATGTTTTTTTATAAACCCTGAGTTACTCATTTCTGATACAGATTGAGATATATACATATATATATATATATATATATATATATATATATATATATATATATATATATATTATATATTATATATTATGTATATATAAATACAGAGAGAGAGAGAGAGAGAGAGAAAGAAAAAGGGTAAAGGAATCGAGAATTTGAATAAAACAAAGAACGATATCGAGATTAAATTGAAAAGAAACTTTGTTAGCTCTTGACAAAAAGGCATTCGATAAGGAAGCATTAGCCCTCCAAAGTACAATTATATCAAAAACCCATTCAAATTAAAGAAGATTACATATGTATCTGATTATGATACCTTATATTTCTTATTATTCATATAAAATAAAAGAAAAAGAAAAAAAAACAGTTATGAAGAATAAGAAAGAAATCTCATCTTTATTTCCCAATATCTTCAATTATGATAGATTTCTAAATACAATAAGGATAATAATAACAATAATAACAACAACAAAAATATGAAGAAGAAGAAGAAGAAGAAGAATAAAGTATCTTGGTATATTCAATTTTGCTTTCTTGTTCTTATGTAGTATATGTATCTAGTACAATGTAAATTTTAATGTGGGATTTCATTTAAACGTGTCATTTAATGCGTATTATGATTAATATGCATTATTCATACACATATCAAGGTATGTGTATTTAAATGAATATAGAATTTATACCTCGTTGACAAATTAAATTTACAATATTGAAATAAGGGTGTCACGATCAGGTACACGCATCACGTTCGATCGTCGACGATCTTTCTATATATAAAATATATCGATACCAAACGATATTACATTTGTTAAAAGGCATATACGTATTACGTACATACGCGTACTCGTGCATACAGAAAAATTAAGAAAAAAATAGCAAAACAGAGCGAGGAAGAGACAAAGAGAGAGAGAGAGATGAAAGTACATTGTTTTCAAGGAAGGGCGTCTGTCCTAACCAACGGAGTATTCGATGAGGTCTCGTATTTTTCTATTCCTGTTGCTTTCTTTTATTTTTTGATTTTGATTAATTGACTAATTAAATTATAGAAATTTTAATATATATATATATATATATATATATATATATATATATATATTACACTGAAAGAAAAAGAGAATGTTTATACCATTTATTAGCTGACGTATAGAAAGCAAATCTTATTACAATGTTTATTTGTTTCTATATAAGCTGAAATATCTAAATACACTTTACGTTATTTACTTTCTGTCGAATATCGTATGAGATCAGTCTTTCGGCAACCACCAAGGTGGAATGTTGGAAGATCCCATATAAACATACGTTTGTAAATAGATACATATGTACATAACTAGATACATAATATACACACCCACGCACACATACACAAAGTATATAGTAGTCTTTCCTTGGGTATTGCTTGAGATTTATTATATTGTGTAGACAGTAACGAGCAACCTTTCTTCTGCAATGAGCCAAACTTAAATATCTGATATTGTTATTGATAGAATTCATTATGAACTAAAAATGTTTAAATTGATTAAATAGAAATTAATACTTGATAGAAAAAGAAAAAATTACACATTATTGAAGGGTATTTGTTATTTTCGGCATCAATTTACAATGAAATGTTTTCTATAATCCTATTGATTTTTTATTAGCAATACTTTTAATGTGTACGCATAAATGTATGTATATATATCTTTGTAATGGAACGAAATCTATTAGTTGTTTATTTTTAATTAGATATATGATTCTACTTCTCGTTAATAAACTTTACATTATTATATTGGAAGATACAATGGAAGATATCGAATTAAACTCTAATACAATCTGTTATTCGTTTGTCGGTAACGTTAAGACTTTTGATAAAAGATTTCAATACCTCGGTTAATAGTTAAAGTGCCTTTCAACTGGCCGTAGATAACAAAGCTCTTCACAAATGTATCAACGTAAGATGTAATACCACTGATTAAGAAATTCACTAATTATAGTCGACTATTGTCATTTTTCGATGCAAGGTGTAAGTCCTATTTGCATTGATACGCAGATGAATACGTATATGATAATGTTTTTTTATAAACCCTGAGTTACTCATTTCTGATACAGATTGAGATATATACAGATATATATATATATATATATATATATATATATATTATATATTATATATTATGTATATATAAATACAGAGAGAGAGAGAGAGAGAGAGAAAGAGGAAGGGTAAACAAATCGAGAATTTTGAATAAAACATAGAACGAAATCGAGATTAAATTGAAAGGAAACTTTGTTAGCTTCTTGACAAAAAGGCACTCTATAAGGGAAACATCAGCCATCCAAAGTACAATTATATCAAAAACCCATTCAAATTAAAGACGATTACATATGTATCCGATTATGATACCATATATTTCTTATTATTCCTATAAAAGAAAAGAAAAAGAAAAAAAAAACAGTTAAGAAAAATAAGAAAGAAATCTCATCTTTATTTCCCAATATCTTCAATTATGATAGATTTCTAAATACTATAAGGATAATAATAACAATAATAACAACAACAATAATATGAAGAAGAAGAAGAAGAAGAAGATAAAGTATCTTGTTATATTCAATTTTGCTTTCTTGTTCTTATGTAGTATATGTATCTACTACAATGTAAATTTTAATGTGGGATTTTATTTAAACGTGTCATTTAATGCGTATTATGATTAATATGCATTATTCATACACATATCAATGTATGTGTATTTAAATGAATATAGAATTTATACCTCGTTGACAAATTAAATTTACAATATTGAAATAAGGGTGTCACGATCAGGTACACGCATCACGTTCGATCGTCGACGATCTTTCTATATATAAAATATATCGATACCAAACGATATTACATTTGTTAAAATGCATATACGTATTACGTACATACGCGTACACGTGCATACAGAAAAATTAAGAAAAAAATAGCAAAACAGTGCGAGGAAGAGACAAAGAGAGAGAGAGAGATGAAAGTACATTGTTTTCAAGGAAGGGCGTCTGTCCTAACGAACGGAGTTTTCGATGAGGTCTCGTATTTTTCTATTCCTGTTGCTTTCTTTTATTTTTTGATTTTGATTAATTGACTAATTAAATTATAAAAATTTTTATATATATATATATATATATATATATATATATATATATATATATTACACTGAAAGAAAAAGAGAATGTTTATACCATTTATTAGCTGACGTATACAAAGCAAATCTTATTACAATGTTTATTTGTTTCTATATAAGCTGAAATATCTAAATACACTTTACGTTATTTACTTTCTGTCGAATGTCGTATGAGATCAGTCTTTCGGCAACCACCGAGCTGGAAAATTGGAAATAAACTCTAATACAATCTTTCATTCGTTTGTCGTTAACGTTACGACTTTTGATAAAAGATTTCAATACTTCGGATAATAGTTAAAATGCCTTTCAACTGGCCGTAGATAACAAAGCTCTTAACAAATGTATCAACGTAAGATGTAATACCACTGATTAAGAAGTTCACTAATTATAGTCGACTATTGTCATTTTTCGATGCAAGGTGTAAGTCGTATTTGCATTGATACGCAGATGAATACGTATAGGATAATGTTTTTTTATAAACCCTGAGTTACTCATTTCTGATACAGATTCAGATATATACAGATATCTATATATATTATATATTATATATTATATATATATAAATATATATACAGAGAGAGAAAGAGAGAGAGAGAGAAAGAAAAAGGGTAAAGGAATCGAGAATTTGAATAAAACAAAGAACGATATCGAGATTAAATTGAAAAGAAACTTTGTTAGCTCTTGACAAAAAACATTCGATAAGGAAGCATTAGCCCTCCAAAGTACAATTATATCAAAAACCCATTCAAATTAAAGAAGATTACATATGTATCTGATTATGCTACCTTATATTTCTTATTATTCATATAAAATAAAAGAAAAAGAAAAAAAAACAGTTATGAAGAATAAGAAAGAAATCTCATCTTTATTTCCCAATATCTTCAATTATGATAGATTTCTAAATACTATAAGGATAATAATAACAATAATAACAACAACAAAAATTTGAAGAAGAAGAAGAAGAAGAAGAATAAAGTATCTTGGTATATTCAATTTTGCTTTCTTGTTCTTATGTAGTATATGTATCTAGTACAATGTAAATTTTAATGTGGGATTTCATTTAAACGTGTCATTTAATGCGTATTACGATTAATATGCATTATTCATACACATATGAGTGTATGTGTATTTAAATGGATATCGAATTTATACCTCGTTGAAAAATTAAATTTACAATATTGAAATAAGGGTGTCACGATCAGGTACACGCATCACGTTCGATCGTCGACGATCTTTCTATATATAAAATATATCGATACCAAACGATATTACATTTGTTAAAAGGCATATACGTATTACGTACATACGCGTACACGTGCATACAGAAAAATTAAGAAAAAAATAGCAAAATAGAGCGAGAAAGAGAGAGAAAGAGAGAGATGAAAGTTCATTGTTTACGAGGTAGGACGTCTGTCCTAACAAACGGAGTTTTCGATGAGGTCTCGTATTTTTCTATTCCTGTTGCTTTCTTTTATTTTTTGATTTTGATTAATTAACTAATTAAATTATAAAAATTTTAATATATATATATATATATATATATATATATATATATATATAATATTATTACCCTGAAAGAAAAAGATAATGTTTATACCATTTACTAGCTGACGTATACAAAGCAAATCTTATTACAATGTTTATATGTTTCTATATAAGCTGAAATATCTAAATACAACTTATGTTATTTACTTTCTATCGAATATCGTATGAGATCAGTCTTTCGGCAACCACCGAAGGTGGAATGTTGGAAGATCCCATATAAACATACGTTTGTAAGTAGATACATATGTACATAACTAGATACAGAATATACACACCCACGCACACATACACAAAGTATATAGTAGTATTTCCTTGGGTATTGCTTGAGATTTATTATATTGTACAGACAGTAACGAGCAACCTTTCTTCTGCAATGAGCCAAAATTAAATATCTGATATTGTTATTGATACATTATGAACTAAAAATGTTTAAGTTGATTAAAAAGAAATTAATACTTGGTAGAAAAAGAAAAAATTACACATTATTGAAGGGTATTTGTTATATTCGGCATCAATTTACAATGAAATGTTTTCTATAATACCATTGATTTTTTATTAGCAATACTTTTAATGTGTACGCATAAATGTATGTATATATATTTTTGTAATGGACCGAAATCTATTAGTTGTTTATTTTTAATTAGATATATGATTCTACTTCTCGATAATAAACTTTTCATTATTATATTGGAAGACACAATGGAAGATATCGAATTAAACTCTAATACAATCTTTTATTCGTTTGTCGTTAACGTTAAGAATTTTGATAAAAGATTTCAATTCTTCGGTTAATAGTTAAAATGCCTTTCAAATGGCCGTAGATAACAACGCTCTTCACAAATGTATCAACGTAAGATGTAATACCACTGATTAAGAAATTCACTAATTATAGTCGACTATTGTCATTTTTCGATGCAAGGTGTAAGTCGTATTTGCATTGATAGGCAGATGAATACGTATATGATAATGTTTTTTTATAAACCCTGAGTTACTCATTTCTGATACAGATTCAGATATATACAGATATCTATATATATTATATATTATATATTATATATATATAAATATATATACAGAGAGAGAAAGAGAGAGAGAGAGAAAGAAAAAGGGTAAAGGAATCGAGAATTTGAATAAAACAAAGAACGATATCGAGATTAAATTGAAAAGAAACTTTGTTAGCTCTTGACAAAAAACATTCGATAAGGAAGCATTAGCCCTCCAAAGTACAATTATATCAAAAACCCATTCAAATTAAAGAAGATTACCTATGTATCTGATTATGATAACTTATATTTCTTATTATTCATATAAAATAAAAGAAAAAGAAAAAAAAACAGTTATGAAGAATAAGAAAGAAATCTCATCTTTATTTCCCAATATCTTCAATTATGATAGATTTCTAAATACAATAAGGATAATAATAACAATAATAACAACAACAAAAATTTGAAGAAGAAGAAGAAGAAGAAGAAGAATAAAGTATCTTGGTATATTCAATTTTGCTTTCTTGTTCTTATGTAGTATATGTATCTAGTACAATGTAAATTTTAATGTGGGATTTCATTTAAACGTGTCATTTAATGCGTATTATGATTAATATGCATTATTCATACACATATCAATGTATGTGTATTTAAATGAATATAGAATTTATACCTCGTTGACAAATTAAATTTACAATATTGAAATAAGGGTGTCACGATCAGGTACACGCATCACGTTCGATCGTCGACGATCTTTCTATATATAAAATATATCGATACCAAACGATATTACATTTGTTGAAAGGCATATACGTATTACGTACATACGCGTACACGTGCATACAGAAAAATTAAGAAAAAAATAGCAAAACAGTGCGAGGAAGAGACAAAGAGAGAGAGAGAGATGAAAGTACATTGTTTTCAAGGAAGGGCGTCTGTCCTAACGAACGGAGTTTTCGATGAGGTCTCGTATTTTTCTATTCCTGTTGCTTTCTTTTATTTTTTGATTTTGATTAATTGACTAATTAAATTATAAAAATTTTAATATATATATATATATATATATATATATATATTACACTGAAAGAAAAAGAGAATGTTTATACCATTTATTAGCTGACGTATACAAAGCAAATCTTATTACAATGTTTATTTGTTTCTATATAAGCTGAAATATCTAAATACACTTTACGTTATTTACTTTCTGTCGAATATCGTATGAGATCAGTCTTTCGGCAACCACCGAGCTGGAAAATTGGAAATAAACTCTAATACAATCTTTCATTCGTTTGTCGTTAACGTTACGACTTTTGATAAAAGATTTCAATACTTCGGATAATAGTTAAAATGCCTTTCAACTGGCCGTAGATAACAAAGCTCTTAACAAATGTATCAACGTAAGATGTAATACCACTGACTAAGAAATTCATTAATTATAGTCGACTATTGTCATTTTTCTGTGCAAGGTGTAAGTCGTATTTGCATTGATAGGCAGATGAATACGTATATGATAATGTTTTTTTATAAACCCTGAGTTACTCATTTCTGATACAGATTCAGATATATACAGATATCTATATATATTATATATTATATATTATATATATATAAATATATATACAGAGAGAGAAAGAGAGAGAGAGAGAAAGAAAAAGGGTAAAGGAATCGAGAATTTGAATAAAACAAAGAACGATATCGAGATTAAATTGAAAAGAAACTTTGTTAGCTCTTGACAAAAAACATTCGATAAGGAAGCATTAGCCCTCCAAAGTACAATTATATCAAAAACCCATTCAAATTAAAGAAGATTACATATGTATCTGATTATGATACCTTATATTTCTTATTATTCATATAAAATAAAAGAAAAAGAAAAAAAAACAGTTATGAAGAATAAGAAAGAAATCTCATCTTTATTTCCCAATATCTTCAATTATGATAGATTTCTAAATACAATAAGGATAATAATAACAATAATAACAACAACAAAAATTTGAAGAAGAAGAAGAAGAAGAAGAATAAAGTATCTTGGTATATTCAATTTTGCTTTCTTGTTCTTATGTAGTATATGTATCTAGTACAATGTAAATTTTAATGTGGGATTTCATTTAAACGTGTCATTTAATGCGTATTACGATTAATATGCATTATTCATACACATATGAATGTATGTGTATTTAAATGGATATCGAATTTATACCTCGTTGAAAAATTAAATTTACAATATTGAAATAAGGGTGTCACGATCAGGTACACGCATCACGTTCGATCGTCGACGATCTTTCTATATATAAAATATATCGATACCAAACGATATTACATTTGTTAAAAGGCATATACGTATTACGTACATACGCGTACACGTGCATACAGAAAAATTAAGAAAAAAATAGCAAAATAGAGCGAGAAAGAGAGAGAAAGAGAGAGATGAAAGTTCATTGTTTACGAGGAAGGACGTCTGTCCTAACAAACGGAGTTTTCGATGAGGTCTCGTATTTTTCTATTCCTGTTGCTTTCTTTTATTTTTTGATTTTGATTAATTAACTAATTAAATTATAAAAATTTTAATATATATATATATATATATATATATATATATATATATATATAATATTATTACCCTGAAAGAAAAAGATAATGTTTATACCATTTACTAGCTGACGTATACAAAGAAAATCTTATTACAATGTTTATATGTTTCTATATAAGCTGAAATATCTAAATACAACTTATGTTATTTACTTTCTATCGAATATCGTATGAGATCAGTCTTTCGGCAACCACCGAAGGTGGAATGTTGGAAGATCCCATATAAACATACGTTTGTAAGTAGATACATATGTACATAACTAGATACAGAATATACACACCCACGCACACATACACAAAGTATATAGTAGTCTTTCCTTGGGTATTGCTTGAGATTTATTATATTGTACAGACAGTAACGAGCAACCTTTCTTCTGCAATGAGCCAAAATTAAATATCTGATATTGTTATTGATACATTATGAACTAAAAATGTTTAAGTTGATTAAAAAGAAATTAATACTTGGTAGAAAAAGAAAAAATTACACATTATTGAAGGGTATTTGTTATATTCGGCATCAATTTACAATGAAATGTTTTCTATAATACCATTGATTTTTTATTAGCAATACTTTTAATGTGTACGCATAAATGTATGTATATATATTTTTGTAATGGACCGAAATCTATTAGTTGTTTATTTTTAATTAGATATATGATTCTACTTCTCGATAATAAACTTTTCATTATTATATTGGAAGACACAATGGAAGATATCGAATTAAACTCTAATACAATCTTTTATTCGTTTGTCGTTAACGTTAAGAATTTTGATAAAAGATTTCAATACTTCGGATAATAGTTAAAATGCCTTTCAACTGGCCGTAGATAACAAAGCTCTTAACAAATGTATCAACGTCAGATGTAATACCACTGACTAAGAAATTCATTAATTATAGTCGACTATTGTCATTTTTCTATGCAAGGTGTAAGTCGTATTTGCATTGATAGGCAGATGAATACGTATATGATAATGTTTTTTTATAAACCCTGAGTTACTCATTTCTGATACAGATTCAGATATATACAGATATCTATATATATTATATATTATATATTATATATATATAAATATATATACAGAGAGAGAAAGAGAGAGAGAGAGAAAGAAAAAGGGTAAAGGAATCGAGAATTTGAATAAAACAAAGAACGATATCGAGATTAAATTGAAAAGAAACTTTGTTAGCTCTTGACAAAAAGGCATTCGATAAGGAAGCATTAGGCGTCCAAAGTACAATTATATCAAAAACCCATTCAAATTAAAGAAGATTACATATGTATCTGATTATGATACCTTATATTTCTTATTATTCATATAAAAGAAAAGAAAAAGAAAAAAGAAACAGTTAAGAAGAATAAGAAAGAAATCTCATCTTTATTTCCCAATATCTTCAATTATGATAGATTTCTAAATACAATAAGGATAATAATAACAATAATAACAACAACAATAATATGCAGAAGAAGAAGAAGAAGAAGAATAAAGTATCTTGGTATATTCAATTTTGCTTTCTTGTTCTTATGTGGTATATGTATCTAGTACAATGTAAATTTTAATGTGGGATTTCAATTAAACGTGTCATTTAATTCGTATTATGATTAATATGCATTATTCATACACATATCAATGTATGTGTATTTAAATGAATATAGAGTTTATACCTCGTTGACAAATTAAATTTACAATATTGAAATAAGGGTGTCACGATCAGGTACACGCATCACGTTCGATCGTCGACGATCTTTCTATATATAAAATATATCGATACCAAACGATATTACATTTGTTAAAAGGCATATACGTATTACGTACATACGCGTACACGTGCATACAGAAAAATTAAGAAAAAAATAGCAAAATAGAGCGAGGAAGAGAGAGAAAGAGAGAGATGAAAGTTCATTGTTTACGAGGAAGGACGTCTGTCCTAACAAACGGAGTTTTCGATGAGGTTTCGTATTTTTCTATTCCTGTTCCTTTCTTTTTTTTTTTGATTTTGATTAATTAACTAATTAAATTATAAAAATTTAAATATATATATATATATATATATATATATATATATATATAATATTATTACACTGAAAGAAAAAGAGAATGTTTATACCATTTACTAGCTGACGTATACAAAGCGAATCTTATTACAATGTTTATATGTTTCTATATAAGCTGAAATATCTAAATACAACTTATGTTATTTACTTTCTGTCGAATATCGTATGAGATCAGTCTTTCGGCAACCACCGAGGTGGAATGTTGGAAGATCCCATACAAACATACATTTGTAAATAGATACATATGTGTATATGTACATATGTACGTAACTAGATACATAATATACACACCCACACACACATACACAAAGTATACAGTAGTCTTTCTCTTGGGTATTGCTTGAGATTTTCTTATATTGTATGGACAGTAACGAGCAACCTTTGTTCTGCAATGAGCCAAAATTAAATATCTGATATAGTTATTGATAGAATTCATTATGAACTAAAAATGCTTATATTGATTAAAAAAGGAATTAATGCTTGATAGAAAAAGAAAAAATTACACATTATTGAAGGGTATTTGTTATTTTCGGCATCAATTTACAATGAAATGTTTTCTATAATTCCATTGATTTTTTATTAGCAATACTTTTAATGTGTACGCATAAATGTATGTATATATATTTTTGTAATGGAACAAAATCTATTAGTTGTTTATTTTTAATTAGATATATGATTCTACTTCTCGTTAATAAACTTTACATTATTATATTGGAGGATTCATTGGAAGATATCGAATTAAACTCTAATACAATCTTTTATTCGTTTGTCGTTAACGTTAAGAATTTTGATAAAAGATTTCAATACTTCGGATAATAGTTAAAATGCCTTTCAACTGGCCGTAGATAACAAAGCTCTTAACAAATGTATCAACGTCAGATGTAATACCACTGACTAAGAAATTCATTAATTATAGTCGACTATTGTCATTTTTCTATGCAAGGTGTAAGTCGTATTTGCATTGATAGGCAGATGAATACGTATATGATAATGTTTTTTTATAAACCCTGAGTTACTCATTTCTGATACAGATTCAGATATATACAGATATCTATATATATTATATATTATATATTATATATATATAAATATATATACAGAGAGAGAAAGAGAGAGAGAGAGAAAGAAAAAGGGTAAAGGAATCGAGAATTTGAATAAAACAAAGAACGATATCGAGATTAAATTGAAAAGAAACTTTGTTAGCTCTTGACAAAAAGGCATTCGATAAGGAAGCATTAGGCGTCCAAAGTACAATTATATCAAAAACCCATTCAAATTAAAGAAGATTACATATGTATCTGATTATGATACCTTATATTTCTTATTATTCATATAAAAGAAAAGAAAAAGAAAAAAGAAACAGTTAAGAAGAATAAGAAAGAAATCTCATCTTTATTTCCCAATATCTTCAATTATGATAGATTTCTAAATACAATAAGGATAATAATAACAATAATAACAACAACAATAATATGCAGAAGAAGAAGAAGAAGAAGAATAAAGTATCTTGGTATATTCAATTTTGCTTTCTTGTTCTTATGTGGTATATGTATCTAGTACAATGTAAATTTTAATGTGGGATTTCAATTAAACGTGTCATTTAATTCGTATTATGATTAATATGCATTATTCATACACATATCAATGTATGTGTATTTAAATGAATATAGAGTTTATACCTCGTTGACAAATTAAATTTACAATATTGAAATAAGGGTGTCACGATCAGGTACACGCATCACGTTCGATCGTCGACGATCTTTCTATATATAAAATATATCGATACCAAACGATATTACATTTGTTAAAAGGCATATACGTATTACGTACATACGCGTACACGTGCATACAGAAAAATTAAGAAAAAAATAGCAAAATAGAGCGAGGAAGAGAGAGAAAGAGAGAGATGAAAGTTCATTGTTTACGAGGAAGGACGTCTGTCCTAACAAACGGAGTTTTCGATGAGGTTTCGTATTTTTCTATTCCTGTTCCTTTCTTTTTTTTTTTGATTTTGATTAATTAACTAATTAAATTATAAAAATTTAAATATATATATATATATATATATATATATATATATAATATTATTACACTGAAAGAAAAAGAGAATGTTTATACCATTTACTAGCTGACGTATAGAAAGCGAATCTTATTACAATGTTTATATGTTTCTATATAAGCTGAAATATCTAAATACAACTTATGTTATTTACTTTCTATCGAATATCGTATGAGATCAGTCTTTCGGCAACCACCGAGCTGGAAAATTGGAAATAAACTCTAATACAATCTTTTATTCGTTTGTCGTTAACGTTACGACTTTTGATAAAAGATTTCAATACTTCGGTTAATAGTTAAAATGCCTTTCAACTGGCCGTAGATAACAAAGCTCTTCACAAATGTATCAACGTAAGATGTAATACCACTGATTAAGAAATTCACTAATTATAGTCGGCTATTGTCATTTTTCAATGCAAGATGTAAGTCGTATTTGCATTGATACGGGGATAAATACGTATATGATAATGTTTTTTTATAAACCCTGAGTTACTCATTTCTGATACAGATTCAGATATATACGTATAAAATAATATATATATATATATATATATATATATATATATATATATATTAATGTATATACAGAGAGTGAGAGTGTGAGAGAGAGAGAAAGAAAAAGGGTAAAGGAATCGAGAATTTGAATAGAACAAAGAACGATATCGAGATTAAATTGAAAAGAAACTTTGTTAGATCTTGACAAAGAGGCACTGGATTAGGCAAGATCAGCTATCCAAAGTACAATTATATCAAAGACCCATTCAAATGAAAGACGATTACATAGGTTTCCGATTATGATACCTTATACTTCTTATTATTCATATAAAAGAAAAGAAGAAGAAAAAAAACAGTTAAGAAGATTAAGAAAGAAATCTCATCTTTATTTCCCAATATCTTCAATTATGATTGATTTCTAAAGACAATAAGAATAATAATAACAATAATAAGAACAACAATAACAACAATAATATGAAAAAGAAGAAGAAGAATAAAGTATCTTGGTATATTCAATTTTGCTTTCTTGTTCTTATGTGGTATATGTATCTAGTACAATGTAAATTTTAATGTGGGATTTCAATTAAACGTGTCATTTAATTCGTATTATGATTAATATGCATTATTCATACACATATCAATGTATGTGTATTTAAATGAATATAGAGTTTATACCTCGTTGACAAATTAAATTTACAATATTGAAATAAGGGTGTCACGATCAGGTACACGCATCACGTTCGATCGTCGACGATCTTTCTATATATAAAATATATCGATACCAAACGATATTACATTTGTTAAAAGGTATATACGTATTACGTACATACGCGTACACATGCATACAGAAAAATTAAGAAAAAAATAGCAAAATAGAGCGTGGAAGAGAGTGAGGGAGATGAAAGTTCATTGTTTACGAGGAAGGACGTCTGTCCTAACAAACGGAGTTTTCGATGCGGTCTCGTATTTTTCTATTCCTGTTGCTTTCTTTTATTTTTTGATTTTGATTAATTAACTAATTAAATTATAAAAATTTTAATATATATATATACATATATATATATATAATATTATTACACTGAAAGAAAAAGAGAATGTTTATACCATTTACTAGCTGACGTATACAAAGCAAATCTTATTACAATGTTTATATGTTTCTCTATAAGCTGAAATATCTAAATCCACCTTATGTTATTTACTTTCTGTCGAATATCGTATGAGATCAGTCTTTCGGCAACCACCAAGGTGGAATGTTGGAAGATCCCATATAAACATACGTTTGTAAATAGATACATATGTACATAACTAGATACATAATATACACACCCACGCACACATACACAAAGTATATAGTAGTCTTTCCTTGGGTATTGCTTGAGATTTATTATATTGTGTAGACAGTAACGAGCAACCTTTCTTCTGCAATGAGCCAAACTTAAATATCTGATATTGTTATTGATAGAATTCATTATGAACTACAAATGTTTAAATTGATTAAATAGAAATTAATACTTGATAGAAAAAGAAAAAATTACACATTATTGAAGGGTATTTGTTATTTTCGGCATCAAATTACAATGAAATGTTTTCTATAATCCTATTGGTTTTTTATTAGCAATACTTTTAATGTGTACGCATAAATGTATGTATATATATCTTTGTAATGGAACGAAATCTATTAGTTGTTTATTTTTAATTAGATATATGATTCTACTTCTCGTTAATAAACTTTACATTATTATATTGGAAGATACAATGGAAGATATCGAATTAAACTCTAATACAATCTTTTATTCGTTTGTCGTTAACGTTAAGACTTTTGATAAAAGATTTCAATTCCTCGGTTAATAGTTAAAGTGCCTTTCAACTGGCCGTAGATAACAAAGCTCTTCACAAATGTATCACGTAAGATGTAATACCACTGATTAAGAAATTCACTAATTATAGTCGACTATTGTCATTTTTCGATGCAAGATGTAAGTCGTATTTGCATTCATACGCAGATGAATACGTATATGATAATGTTTTTTTATAAACCCTGAGTTTATTTCTGATACAGATTGAGATATATACAGATATATATATATATATATATATATATATATATATATATATATATATATATATATTATATATAATATGTATATATATATACAGAGAGAGAAAGAGAGAGAGAGAGAGAGAGAGAAAGAAAGGGTAAACGAATCGAGAATTTGAATAAAACAAAGAACGATATCGAGATTAAATTGAAAAGAAACTTTGTTAGCTCTTGACAAAAAGGCATTCGATAAGGAAGCATTAGGCGTCCAAAGTACAATTATATCAAAAACCCATTCAAATTAAAGAAGATTACATATGTATCTGATTATGATACCTTATATTTCTTATTATTCATATAAAAGAAAAGAAAAAGAAAAAAAAAAACAGTTAAGAAGAATAAGAAAGAAATCTCATCTTTATTTCCCAATATCTTCAATTATGATAGATTTCTAAATACAATAAGGATAATAATAACAATAATAACAACAACAATAATATGCAGAAGAAGAAGAAGAAGAAGAATAAAGTATCTTGGTATATTCAATTTTGCTTTCTTGTTCTTATGTAGTATATGTATCTAGTACAATGTAAATTTTAATGTGGGATTTCATTTAAACGTGTCATTTAATGCGTATTATGATTAATATGCATTATTCATACACATATCAAGGTATGTGTATTTAAATGAATATAGAATTTATACCTCGTTGACAAATTAAATTTACAATATTGAAATAAGGGTGTCACGATCAGGTACACGCATCACGTTCGATCGTCGACGATCTTTCTATATATAAAATATATCGATACCAAACGATATTACATTTGTTGAAAGGCATATACGTATTACGTACATACGCGTACACGTGCATACAGAAAAATTAAGAAAAAAATAGCAAAATAGAGCGAGGAAGAGAGAGAGAGAGAGAGAGATGAAAGTTCATTGTTTACGAGGAATGACGTCTGTCCTAACAAACGGAGTTTTCGATGAGGTCTCGTATTTTTGTATTCCTGTTGCTTTCTTTTATTTTTTGATTTTGATTAATTAACTAATTAAATTATAAAAATTTTAATATATATATATATACATATATATATATATATATAATATTATTACACTGAAAGAAAAAGAGAATGTTTATACCATTTACTAGCTGACGTATACAAAGCAAATCTTATTACAATGTTTATATGTTTCTCTATAAGCTGAAATATCTAAATCCACCTTATGTTATTTACTTTCTGTCGAATATCGTATGAGATCAGTCTTTCGGCAACCACCAAGGTGGAATGTTGGAAGATCCCATATAAACATACGTTTGTAAATAGATACATATGTACATAACTAGATACATAATATACACACCCACGCACACATACACAAAATATATAGTAGTCTTTCCTTGGGTATTGCTTGAGATTTATTATATTGTGTAGACAGTAACGAGCAACCTTTCTTCTGCAATGAGCCAAACTTAAATATCTGATATTGTTATTGATAGAATTCATTATGAACTAAAAATGTTTAAATTGATTAAATAGAAATTAATACTTGATAGAAAAAGAAAAAATTACACATTATTGAACGGTATTTGTTATTTTCGGCATCAAATTACAATGAAATGTTTTCTATAATCCTATTGATTTTTTATTAGCAACACTTTTAATGTGTACGCATAAATGTATGTATATATATCTTTGTAATGGAACGAAATCTATTAGTTGTTTATTTTTAATTAGATATATGATTCTACTTCTCGTTAATAAACTTTACATTATTATATTGGAAGATACAATGAAAGATATCGAATTAAACTCTAATACAATCTTTTATTCGTTTGTCGTTAACGTTAAGACTTTTGATAAAAGATTTCAATACCTCGGTTAATAGTTAAAGTGCCTTTCATCTGGCCGTAGATAACAAAGCTCTTCACAAATGTATCAACGTAAGATGTAATACCACTGATTAAGAAATTCACTAATTATAGTCGACTATTGTCATTTTTCGATGCAAGATGTAAGTCGTATTTGCATTGATACGCAGATGAATACGTATATGATAATGTTTTTTTATAAACCCTGAGTTTATTTCTGATACAGATTGAGATATATACAGATATATATATATATATATATATATATATATATATATATATATATTATATATAATATGTATATATATATACAGAGAGAGAAAGAGAGAGAGAGAGAGAGAGAAAGAAAGGTTAAACGAATCGAGAATTTGAATAAAACAAAGAACGATATCGAGATTAAATTGAAAAGAAACTTTGTTAGCTCTTGACAAAAAGGCATTCGATAAGGAAGCATTAGGCGTCCAAAGTACAATTATATCAAAAACCCATTCAAATTAAAGAAGATTACATATGTATCTGATTATGATACCTTATATTTCTTATTATTCATATAAAAGAAAAGAAAAAGAAGAAAAAAAACAGTTAAGAAGAATAAGAAAGAAATCTCATCTTTATTTCCCAATATCTTCAATTATGATAGATTTCTAAATACAATAAGGATAATAATAACAATAATAACAACAACAATAATATGCAGAAGAAGAAGAAGAAGAAGAATAAAGTATCTTGGTATATTCAATTTTGCTTTCTTGTTCTTATGTGGTATATGTATCTAGTACAATGTAAATTTTAATGTGGGATTTCAATTAATCGTGTCATTTAATTCGTATTATGATTAATATGCATTATTCATACACATATCAAGGTATGTGTATTTAAATGAATATAGAGTTTATACCTCGTTGACAAATTAAATTTACAATATTGAAATAAGGGTGTCACGATCAGGTACACGCATCACGTTCGATCGTCGACGATCTTTCTATATATAAAATATATCGATACCAAACGATATTACATTTGTTAAAAGGCATATACGTATTACGTACATACGCGTACACGTGCATACAGAAAAATTAAGAAAAAAATAGCAAAATAGAGCGAGGAAGAGAGAGAAAGAGAGAGATGAAAGTTCATTGTTTACGAGGAAGGACGTCTGTCCTAACAAACGGAGTTTTCGATGAGGTTTCGTATTTTTCTATTCCTGTTGCTTTCTTTTATTTTTTGATTTTGATTAATTAACTAATTAAATTATAAAAATTTTAATATATATATATATATATATATATATATATATATATAATATTATTACCCTGAAAGAAAAAGATAATGTTTATACCATTTACTAGCTGACGTATACAAAGCAAATCTTATTACAATGTTTATATGCTTCTCTATAAGCTGAAATATCTAAATCCACCTTATGTTATTTACTTTCTATCGAATATCGTATGAGATCAGTCTTTCGGCAACCACCGAGGTGGAATGTTGGAAGATCCCGTATAAACATACGTTTGTAAGTAGATACATATGTACATAACTAGATACAGAATATACACACCCACGCACACATACACAAAGTATATAGTAGTCTTTCCTTGGGTATTGCTTGAGATTTATTATATTGTACAGACAGTAACGAGCAACCTTTCTTCTGCAATGAGCCAAAATTAAATATCTGATATTGTTATTGATACATTATGAACTAAAAATGTTTAAGTTGATTAAAAAGAAATTAATACTTGGTAGAAAAAGAAAAGATTACACATTATTGAAGGGTATTTGTTATATTCGGCATCAATTTTCAATGAAATGTTTTCTATAATACCATTGATTTTTTATTAGCAATACTTTTAATGTGTACGCATAAATGTATGTATATATATTTTTGTAATGGACCGAAATCTATTAGTTGTTTATTTTTAATTAGATATATGATTCTACTTCTCGATAATAAACTTTTCATTATTATATTGGAAGACACAATGGAAGATATCGAATTAAACTCTAATACAATCTTTTATTCGTTTGTCGTTAACGTTAAGAATTTTGATAAAAGATTTCAATTCTTCGGTTAATAGTTAAAATGCCTTTCAAATGGCCGTAGATAACAACGCTCTTCACAAATGTATCAACGTAAGATGTAATACCACTGATTAAGAAATTCACTAATTATAGTCGACTATTGTCATTTTTCGATGCAAGGTGTAAGTCGTATTTGCATTGATACGCAGATGAATACGTATATGATAATGTTTTTTTATAAACCCTGAGTTACTCATTTCTGATACAGATTGAGATATATACAGATATATATATATATATATATATATATATATATATATATATATATATTATATATTATATATTATGTATATATAAATACAGAGAGAGAGAGAGAGAGAGAGAAAGAAAAAGGGTAAAGGAATCGAGAATTTGAATAAAACAAAGAACGATATCGAGATTAAATTGAAAAGAAACTTTGTTAGCTCTTGACAAAAAGGCATTCGATAAGGAAGCATTAGCCCTCCAAAGTACAATTATATCAAAAACCCATTCAAATTAAAGAAGATTACATATGTATCTGATTATGATACCTTATATTTCTTATTATTCATATAAAATAAAAGAAAAAGAAAAAAAAACAGTTATGAAGAATAAGAAAGAAATCTCATCTTTATTTCCCAATATCTTCAATTATGATAGATTTCTAAATACAATAAGGATAATAATAACAATAATAACAACAACAAAAATATGAAGAAGAAGAAGAAGAAGAAGAATAAAGTATCTTGGTATATTCAATTTTGCTTTCTTGTTCTTATGTAGTATATGTATCTAGTACAATGTAAATTTTAATGTGGGATTTCATTTAAACGTGTCATTTAATGCGTATTATGATTAATATGCATTATTCATACACATATCAAGGTATGTGTATTTAAATGAATATAGAATTTATACCTCGTTGACAAATTAAATTTACAATATTGAAATAAGGGTGTCACGATCAGGTACACGCATCACGTTCGATCGTCGACGATCTTTCTATATATAAAATATATCGATACCAAACGATATTACATTTGTTAAAAGGCATATACGTATTACGTACATACGCGTACTCGTGCATACAGAAAAATTAAGAAAAAAATAGCAAAACAGAGCGAGGAAGAGACAAAGAGAGAGAGAGAGATGAAAGTACATTGTTTTCAAGGAAGGGCGTCTGTCCTAACCAACGGAGTATTCGATGAGGTCTCGTATTTTTCTATTCCTGTTGCTTTCTTTTATTTTTTGATTTTGATTAATTGACTAATTAAATTATAGAAATTTTAATATATATATATATATATATATATATATATATATATATATTACACTGAAAGAAAAAGAGAATGTTTATACCATTTATTAGCTGACGTATAGAAAGCAAATCTTATTACAATGTTTATTTGTTTCTATATAAGCTGAAATATCTAAATACACTTTACGTTATTTACTTTCTGTCGAATATCGTATGAGATCAGTCTTTCGGCAACCACCAAGGTGGAATGTTGGAAGATCCCATATAAACATACGTTTGTAAATAGATACATATGTACATAACTAGATACATAATATACACACCCACGCACACATACACAAAGTATATAGTAGTCTTTCCTTGGGTATTGCTTGAGATTTATTATATTGTGTAGACAGTAACGAGCAACCTTTCTTCTGCAATGAGCCAAACTTAAATATCTGATATTGTTATTGATAGAATTCATTATGAACTAAAAATGTTTAAATTGATTAAATAGAAATTAATACTTGATAGAAAAAGAAAAAATTACACATTATTGAAGGGTATTTGTTATTTTCGGCATCAATTTACAATGAAATGTTTTCTATAATCCTATTGATTTTTTATTAGCAATACTTTTAATGTGTACGCATAAATGTATGTATATATATCTTTGTAATGGAACGAAATCTATTAGTTGTTTATTTTTAATTAGATATATGATTCTACTTCTCGTTAATAAACTTTACATTATTATATTGGAAGATACAATGGAAGATATCGAATTAAACTCTAATACAATCTGTTATTCGCTTGTCGGTAACGTTAAGACTTTTGATAAAAGATTTCAATACCTCGGTTAATAGTTAAAGTGCCTTTCAACTGGCCGTAGATAACAAAGCTCTTCACAAATGTATCAACGTAAGATGTAATACCACTGATTAAGAAATTCACTAATTATAGTCGACTATTGTCATTTTTCGATGCAAGATGTAAGTCGTATTTGCATTGATACGCAGATGAATACGTATATGATAATGTTTTTTTATAAACCCTGAGTTTATTTCTGATACAGATTGAGATATATACAGATATATATATATATATATATATATATTATATATAATATGTATATATATATACAGAGAGAGAGAGAGAGAGAGAGAAAGAAAGGGTAAACGAATCGAGAATTTGAATAAAACAAAGAACGATATCGAGATTAAATTGAAAAGAAACTTTGTTAGCTCTTGACAAAAAGGCATTCGATAAGGAAGCATTAGGCGTCCAAAGTACAATTATATCAAAAACCCATTCAAATTAAAGAAGATTACATATGTATCTGATTATGATACCTTATATTTCTTATTATTCATATAAAAGAAAAGAAAAAGAAAAAAAAAACAGTTAAGAAGAATAAGAAAGAAATCTCATCTTTATTTCCCAATATCTTCAATTATGATAGATTTCTAAATACAATAAGGATAATAATAACAATAATAACAACAACAATAATAGTCAGAAGAAGAAGAAGAAGAAGAATAAAGTATCTTGGTATATTCAATTTTGCTTTCTTGTTCTTATGTAGTATATGTATCTACTACAATGTAAATTTTAATGTGGGATTTTATTTAAACGTGTCATTTAATGCGTATTATGATTAATATGCATTATTCATACACATATCAATGTATGTGTATTTAAATGAATATAGAATTTATACCTCGTTGACAAATTAAATTTACAATATTGAAATAAGGGTGTCACGATCAGGTACACGCATCACGTTCGATCGTCGACGATCTTTCTATATATAAAATATATCGATACCAAACGATATTACATTTGTTGAAAGGCATATACGTATTACGTACATACGCGTACACGTGCATACAAAAAAATTAAGAAAAAAATAGCAAAATAGAGCGAGGAAGAGAGAGAGAGAGAGAGAGATGAAAGTTCATTGTTTACGAGGAAGGACGTCTGTCCTAACGAACGGAGTATTCGATGAGGTCTCGTATTTTTCTATTCCTGTTGCTTTCTTTTATTTTTTGATTTTGATTAATTGACTAATTAAATTATAAAAATTTTAATATATATATATATATATATATATATATATATATATATATTACACTGAAAGAAAAAGAGAATGTTTATAGCATTTATTACCTGACGTATAGAAAGCAAATCTTATTACAATGTTTATTTGTTTCTATATAAGCTGAAATATCTAAATACAACTTATGTTATTTACTTTCTGTCGAATATCGTATGAGATCAGTCTTTCGGCAACCACCGAGGTGGAATGTTGGAAGATCCCATACAAACATACATTTGTAAATAGATACATATGTGTATATGTACATATGTACGTAACTAGATACATAATATACACACCCACACACACATACACAAAGTATACAGTAGTCTTTCTCTTGGGTATTGCTTGAGATTTTCTTATATTGTATGGACAGTAACGAGCAACCTTTGTTCTGCAATGAGCCAAAATTAAATATCTGATATTGTTATTGATACATTATGAACTAAAAATGTTTAAATTGATTAAAAAGAAATTAATACTTGATAGAAAAAGAAAAAATTACACATTATTGAAGGGTATTTGTTATTTTCGGCATCAATTTACAATGAAATGTTTTCTATAATCCTATTGATTTTTTATTAGCAATACTTTTAATGTGTACGCATAAATGTATGTATATATATCTTTGTAATGGAACGAAATCTATTAGTTGTTTATTTTTAATTAGATATATGATTCTACTTCTCGTTAATAAACTTTACATTATTATATTGGAAGATACAATGGAAGATATCGAATTAAACTCTAATACAATCTTTTATTCGTTTGTCGTTAACGATAAGACTTTTGATAAAAGATTTCAATACTTCGGTTAATAGTTAAAATGCCTTTCAACTGGCCGTAGATAACAAAGCTCTTCACAAATGTATCAACGTAAGATGTAATACCACTGATTAAGAAATTCACTAATTATAGTCGACTATTGTCATTTTTCGATGCAAGATGTAAGTCGTATTTGCATTGATACGCAGATGAATACGTATATGATAATGTTTTTTTATAAACCCTGAGTTTATTTCTGATACAGATTGAGATATATACAGATATATATATATATATATATATATATATATATATATTATATATAATATGTATATATATATACAGAGAGAGAGAGAGAGAGAGAGAGAAAGAAAGGGTAAACGAATCGAGAATTTGAATAAAACAAAGAACGATATCGAGATTAAATTGAAAAGAAACTTTGTTAGCTCTTGACAAAAAGGCATTCGATAAGGAAGCATTAGGCGTCCAAAGTACAATTATATCAAAAACCCATTCAAATTAAAGAAGATTACATATGTATCTGATTATGATACCTTATATTTCTTATTATTCATATAAAAGAAAAGAAAAAGAAAAAAAAAACAGATAAGAAGAATAAGAAAGAAATCTCATCTTTATTTCCCAATATCTTCAATTATGATAGATTTCTAAATACAATAAGGATAATAATAACAATAATAACAACAACAATAATATGCAGAAGAAGAAGAAGAAGAAGAATAAAGTATCTTGGTATATTCAATTTTGCTTTCTTGTTCTTATGTAGTATATGTATCTAGTACAATGTAAATTTTAATGTGGGATTTCATTTAAACGTGTCATTTAATGCGTATTATGATTAATATGCATTATTCATACACATATCAAGGTATGTGTATTTAAATGAATATAGAATTTATACCTCGTTGACAAATTAAATTTACAATATTGAAATAAGGGTGTCACGATCAGGTACACGCATCACGTTCGATCGTCGACGATCTTTCTATATATAAAATATATCGATACCAAACGATATTACATTTGTTAAAAGGCATATACGTATTACGTACATACGCGTACACGTGCATACAGAAAAATTAAGAAAAAAATAGCAAAACAGAGCGAGGAAGAGAGAGAGAGAGAGAGAGAGAGATGAAAGTACATTGTTTTCTAACAAACGGAGTTTTCGATGAGGTCTCGTATTTTTCTATTCCTGTTGCTTTCTTTTATTTTTTGATTTTGATTAATTAACTAATTAAATTATAAAAATTTTAATATATATATATATATATATATATATATATATATATATATATAATATTATTACACTGAAAGAAAAAGAGAATGTTTATACCATTTACTAGCTGACATATACAAAGCAAAAATTATTACAATGTTTATATGTTTCTATATAAGGTGAAATATCTAAATACACCTTATGTTATGTACTTTCTGTCGAATATCGTATGAGATCAGTCTTTCGGCAACCACCAAGGTGGAATGTTGGAAGATCCCATATAAACATACGTTTGTAAATAGATACATATGTACATAACTAGATACATAATATACACACCCACGCACACATACACAAAGTATATAGTAGTCTTTCCTTGGGTATTGCTTGAGGTTTATTATATTGTGTAGACAGTAATGAGCAACCTTTCTTCTGCAATGAGCCAAAATTAAATATCTGATATTGTTATTGATAGAATTCATTATGAACTAAAAATGTTTAAATTGATTAACAAAGAAATTAATACTTAATAGAAAAAGAAAAAATTACACATTATTGAAGGGTATTTGTTATTGTCGGCATCAATTTACAATGAAATGTTTTCTATAATTCCATTGATTTTTTATTAGCAATACTTTTAATGTGTACGCATAAATGTATGTATATACATTTGTGTAATGGAACGAAATCTATTAGTTGTTTATTTTTAATTAGATATATGATTCTACTTCTCGTTAATAAACTTTACATTATTATATTGGAAGATACAATGGAAGATATCGAATTAAACTCTAATACAATCTTTTATTCGTTTGTCGTTAACGTTAAGACTTTTGATAAAAGATTTCAATACCTCGGTTAATAGTTAAAGTGCCTTTCAACTGGCCGTAGATAACAAAGCTCTTCACAAATGTATCAACGTAAGATGTAATACCACTGATTAAGAAATTCACTAATTATAGTCGACTATTGTCATTTTTCGATGCAAGATGTAAGTCGTATTTGCATTGATACGCAGATGAATACGTATATGATAATGTTTTTTTATAAACCCTGAGTTTATTTCTGATACAGATTGAGATATATACAGATATATATATATATATATATATATATATATATATATTATATATAATATGTATATATATATACTGAGAGAGAGAGAGAGAGAGAGAAAGAAAGGGTAAACGAATCGAGAATTTGAATGAAACAAAGAACGATATCGAGATTAAATTGAAAAGAAACTTTGTTAGCTCTTGACAAAAAGGCATTCGATAAGGAAGCATTAGCCGTCCAAAGTACAATTATATCAAAGACCTATTCAAAGGAAAGACGATTACATAGGTATCCTATTATGATACGTTATACTTCTTATTATTCATATAAAAGAAAAGAAGAAGAAAAAAAACAGTTAAGAAGATTAAGAAAGAAATTTCATGTTTATTTCCCAATATCTTCAATTATGATTGATTTATAAAAACAATAAGAATAATAATAACAATAATAATAACAACAATAATATGAAAAAGAAGAAGAAGAACAAAGTATCTTGGTATATTCAATTTTGCTTTCTTGTTCTTATGTGGTATATGTAGCTAGTACAATGTAAATTTTAATGTGGGATTTCAATTAAACGTCATTTAATGCGTATTATGATTAATATGCATTATTCATACACATATGAGTGTATATATATTTAAATGAATATCGAATTTATACCTCGTTGACAAATTAAATTTACAATATTGAAATAAGGGTGTCACGATCAGGTACACGTATCACGTTCGATCCTCGACGATCTTTCTGTATATAAAATATATCGATACCAAACGATATTACATTCGTTAAAATGCATATACGTATTACGTACGTACGCGTACACGTGCATACAGAAAAATTAAGAAAAAAATAGCAAAATAGAGCAAGGAAGAGACAGAGAGAGAGAGATATATAAAAGTTCATTGTTTTCGAGGAAGGACGTCTGTCCTAACGAACGAAGTTTACGATGAGGTCTCGTATTTTTCTATTCCTGTTGCTTTCTTTTCTTTTTTTGATTTTGATTAATTAACTAATTAAATTATAAAAATTTAAATATATATATATATATATATATATATAATATTATTACCCTGAAAGAAAAAGAGAATGTTTATAGCATTTACTAGCGGACGTATACAAAGCAAATCTTATTACAATGTTTATATGTTTCTATATAAGCTGAAGTATCTAAATACACCTTGTCTTATTTAATTTTGGTCGAATATCGTATGAGATCAGTCTTTCGGCAACCACCGAGCTGGAAAATTGGAAATAAACTCTAATACAATCTTTTATTCGTTTGTCGTTAACGTTACGACTTTTGATAAAAGATTTCAATACTTCGGTTAATAGTTAAAATGCCTTTCAACTGGCCGTAGATAACAAAGCTCTTCACAAATGTATCAACGTAAGATGTAATACCACTGATTAAGAAATTCACTAATTATAGTCGACAATTGTCATTTTTCAATGCAAGATGTAAGTCGTATTTGCATTGATACGGGGATAAATACGTATATGATAATGTTTTTTTATAAACCCTGAGTTACTCATTTCTGATACAGATTCAGATATATACATATAAAATAATATATATATATATATATATATATATATATATATATATATATATATATATATAAATGTATATACAGAGAGTGAGAGTGTGAGAGAGAGAGAAAGAAAAAGGATAAAGGAATCGAGAATTTGAATAGAACGAAGAACGATATCGAGATTAAATTGAAAAGAAACTTTGTTAGATCTTGACAAAGAGGCACTGGATTAGGAAAGATCAGCCATCCAAAGTACAATTATATCAAAGACCCATTCAAATGAAAGACGATTACATATGTATCCGATTATGATACCTTATTCTTCTTATTATTCATATAAAAGAAAAGAAGAAGAAAAAAAACAGTTAAGAAGATTAAGAAAGAAATCTCATCTTTATTTCCCAATATCTTCAATTATGATTGATTTCTAAAGACAATAAGAATAATAATAACAATAATAAGAACAACAATAACAACAATAATATGAAAAAGAAGAAGAAGAATAAAGTATCTTGGTATATTCAATTTTGCTTTCTTGTTCTTATGTGGTATATGTATCTAGTACAATGTAAATTTTAATGTGGGATTTCAATTAAACGTGTCATTTAATTCGTATTATGATTAATATGCATTATTCATACACATATCAATGTATGTGTATTTAAATGAATATAGAGTTTATACCTCGTTGACAAATTAAATTTACAATATTGAAATAAGGGTGTCACGATCAGGTACACGCATCACGTTCGATCGTCGACGATCTTTCTATATATAAAATATATCGATACCAAACGATATTACATTTGTTAAAAGGCATATACGTATTACGTACATACGCGTACACGTGCATACAGAAAAATTAAGAAAAAAATAGCAAAACAGTGCGAGGAAGAGACAAAGAGAGAGAGAGAGGTGAAAGTACATTGTTTTCAAGGAAGGGCGTCTGTCCTAACGAACGGAGTTTTCGATGAGGTCTCGTATTTTTCTATTCCTGTTGCTTTCTTTTATTTTTTAATTTTGATTAATTGACTAATTATATTATAAAAATTTTAATATATATATATATATATATATATATATATATATATATTACACTGAAAGAAAAAGAGAATGTTTATACCATTTATTAGCTGACGTATACAAAGCAAATCTTATTACAATGTTTATTTGTTTCTATATAAGCTGAAATATCTAAATACACTTTACGTTATTTACTTTCTGTCGAATATCGTATGAGATCAGTCTTTCGGCAACCACCGTGCTGGAAAATTGGAAATAAACTCTAATACAATCTTTTATTCGTTTTTCGTTAACGTTACGACTTTTGATAAAAGATTTCAATACTTCGGATAATAGTTAAAATGCCTTTCAACTGGCCGTAGATAACAAAGCTCTTAACAAATGTATCAACGTAAGATGTAATACCACTGACTAAGAAATTCATTAATTATAGTCGACTATTGTCATTTTTCGATGCAAGGTGTAAGTCGTATTTGCATTGATAGGCAGATGAATACGTATATGATAATGTTTTTTTATAAACCCTGAGTTACTCATTTCTGATACAGATTCAGATATATACAGATATCTATATATATTATATATTATATATTATATATATATAAATATATATACAGAGAGAGAAAGAGAGAGAGAGAGAAAGAAAACGGGGAAAGGAATCGAGAATTTGAATAAAACAAAGAACGATATCGAGATTAAATTGAAAAGAAACTTTGTTAGCTCTTGACAAAAAGGCATTCGATAAGGAAGCATTAGCCCTCCAAAGTACAATTATATCAAAAACCCATTCAAATTAAAGAAGATTACATATGTATCTGATTATGATACCTTATATTTCTTATTATTCATATAAAATAAAAGAAAAAGAAAAAAAAACAGTTATGAAGAATAAGAAAGAAATCTCATCTTTATTTCCCAATATCTTCAATTATGATAGATTTCTAAATACAATAAGGATAATAATAACAATAATAACAACAACAATAATATGAAGAAGAAGAAGAAGAAGAAGAATAAAGTATCTTGTTATATTCAATTTTGCTTTCTTGTTCTTATGTAGTATATGTATCTACTACAATGTAAATTTTAATGTGGGATTTTATTTAAACGTGTCATTTAATGCGTATTATGATTAATATGCATTATTCATACACATATCAATGTATGTGTATTTAAATGAATATAGAATTTATACCTCGTTGACAAATTAAATTTACAATATTGAAATAAGGGTGTCACGATCAGGTACACGCATCACGTTCGATCGTCGACGATCATTCTATATATAAAATATATCGATACCAAACGATATTACATTTGTTAAAATGCATATACGTATTACGTACATACGCGTACACGTGCATACAGAAAAATTAAGAAAAAAATAGCAAAACAGTGCGAGGAAGAGACAAAGAGAGAGAGAGAGGTGAAAGTACATTGTTTACGAGGAAGGACATCTGTCCTAACAAACGGAGTTTTCGATGAGGTCTCGTATTTTTCTATTCCTGTTGCTTTCTTTTATTTTTTGATTTTGATTAATTGACTAATTATATTATAAAAATTTTAATATATATATATATATATATATATATATATATTACACTGAAAGATAAAGATAATGTTTATACCATTTACTAGCTGACGTATACAAAGCAAATCTTATTACAATGTTTATTTGTTTCTATATAAGCTGAAATATCTAAATACACTTTACGTTATTTACTTTCTGTTGAATATCGTATGAGATCAGTCTTTCGGCAACCACCGAGCTGGAAAATTGGAAATAAACTCTAATACAATCTTTTATTCGTTTGTCGTTAACGTGACGACTTTTGATAAAAGATTTCAATACTTCGGTTAATAGTTAAAATGCCTTTCAACTGGCCGTAGATAACAAAGCTCTTCACAAATGTATCAACGTAAGATGTAATACCACTGATTAAGAAATTCACTAATTATAGTCGACAATTGTCATTTTTCAATGCAAGATGTAAGTCGTATTTGCATTGATACGGGGATAAATACGTATATGATAATGTTTTTTTATAAACCCTGAGTTACTCATTTCTGATACAGATTCAGATATATACATATAAAATAATATATATATATATATATATATATATATATATATATATATATAAATGTATATACAGAGAGTGAGAGTGTGAGAGAGAGAGAAAGAAAAAGGATAAAGGAATCGAGAATTTGAATAGAACGAAGAACGATATCGAGATTAAATTGAAAAGAAACTTTGTTAGATCTTGACAAAGAGGCACTGGATTAGGAAAGATCAGCCATCCAAAGTACAATTATATCAAAGACCCATTCAAATGAAAGACGAATACATATGTATCCGATTATGATACCTTATTCTTCTTATTATTCATATAAAAGAAAAGAAGAAGAAAAAAAACAGTTAAGAAGATTAAGAAAGAAATCTCATCTTTATTTCCCAATATTTTCAATTATGATTCATTTCTAAAGACAATAAGAATAATAATAACAATAATAAGAACAACAATAACAACAATAATATGAAAAAGAAGAAGAAGAATAAAGTATCTTGGTATATTCAATTTTGCTTTCTTGTTCTTATGTGGTATATGTATCTAGTACAATGTAAATTTTAATGTGGGATTTCAATTAAACGTGTCATTTAATTCGTATTATGATTAATATGCATTATTCATACACATATCAATGTATGTGTATTTAAATGAATATAGAGTTTATACCTCGTTGACAAATTAAATTTACAATATTGAAATAAGGGTGTCACGATCAGGTACACGCATCACGTTCGATCGTCGACGATCTTTCTATATATAAAATATATCGATACCAAACGATATTACTTTTGTTAAAAGGCATATACGTATTACGTACATACGCGTACACGTGCATACAGAAAAATTAAGAAAAAAATAGCAAAATAGAGCGAGGAAGAGAGAGAGAGAGAGAGAGATGGAAGTTCATTGTTTACGAGGAAGGACGTCTGTCCTAACAAACGGAGTTTTCGATGAGGTCTCGTATTTTTTTATTCCTGTTGCTTTCTTTTATTTTTTGATTTTGATTAATTAACTAATTAAATTATAAAAATTTTAATATATATATATATTCATATATATATATATATATATATAATATTATTACACTGAAAGAAAAAGTGAATGTTTATACCATATACTAGCTGACGTATACAAAGCAAATCTTATTACAATGTTTATATGTTTCTCTATAAGCTGAAATATCTAAATCCACCTTATGTTATTTACTTTCTGTCGAATATCGTATGAGATCAGTCTTTCGGCAACCAACAAGGTGGAATGTTGGAAGATCCCATATAAACATACGTTTGTAAATAGATACATATGTACATAACTAGATACATAATATACACACCCACGCACACATACACAAAGTATATAGTAGTCTTTCCTTGGGTATTGCTTGAGGTTTATTATATTGTGTAGACAGTAATGAGCAACCTTTCTTCTGCAATGAGCCAAAATTAAATATCTGATATTGTTATTGATAGAATTCATTATGAACTAAAAATGTTTAAATTGATTAACAAAGAAATTAATACTTAATAGAAAAAGAAAAAATTACACATTATTGAAGGGTATTTGTTATTGTCGGCATCAATTTACAATGAAATGTTTTCTATAATTCCATTGATTTTTTATTAGCAATACTTTTAATGTGTACGCATAAATGTATGTATATACATTTGTGTAATGGAACGAAATCTATTAGTTGTTTATTTTTAATTAGATATATGATTCTACTTCTCGTTAATAAACTTTACATTATTATATTGGAAGATACAATGGAAGATATCGAATTAAACTCTAATACAATCTTTTATTCGTTTGTCGTTAACGTTAAGACTTTTGATAAAAGATTTCAATACCTCGGTTAATAGTTAAAGTGCCTTTCAACTGGCCGTAGATAACAAAGCTCTTCACAAATGTATCAACGTAAGATGTAATACCACTGATTAAGAAATTCACTAATTATAGTCGACTATTGTCATTTTTCGATGCAAGATGTAAGTCGTATTTGCATTGATACGCAGATGAATACGTATATGATAATGTTTTTTTATAAACCCTGAGTTTATTTCTGATACAGATTGAGATATATACAGATATATATATATATATATATATATATATATATTATATATAATATGTATATATATATACAGAGAGAGAGAGAGAGAGAGAGAAAGAAAGGGTAAACGAATCGAGAATTTGAATGAAACAAAGAACGATATCGAGATTAAATTGAAAAGAAACTTTGTTAGCTCTTGACAAAAAGGCATTCGATAAGGAAGCATTAGCCGTCCAAAGTACAATTATATCAAAGACCTATTCAAAGGAAAGACGATTACATAGGTATCCTATTATGATACGTTATACTTCTTATTATTCATATAAAAGAAAAGAAGAAGAAAAAAAACAGTTAAGAAGATTAAGAAAGAAATTTCATGTTTATTTCCCAATATCTTCAATTATGATTGATTTATAAAAACAATAAGAATAATAATAACAATAATAATAACAACAATAATATGAAAAAGAAGAAGAAGAACAAAGTATCTTGGTATATTCAATTTTGCTTTCTTGTTCTTATGTGGTATATGTAGCTAGTACAATGTAAATTTTAATGTGGGATTTCAATTAAACGTCATTTAATGCGTATTATGATTAATATGCATTATTCATACACATATGAGTGTATATATATTTAAATGAATATCGAATTTATACCTCGTTGACAAATTAAATTTACAATATTGAAATAAGGGTGTCACGATCAGGTACACGTATCACGTTCGATCCTCGACGATCTTTCTGTATATAAAATATATCGATACCAAACGATATTACATTCGTTAAAATGCATATACGTATTACGTACGTACGCGTACACGTGCATACAGAAAAATTAAGAAAAAAATAGCAAAATAGAGCAAGGAAGAGACAGAGAGAGAGAGATATATAAAAGTTCATTGTTTTCGAGGAAGGACGTCTGTCCTAACGAACGAAGTTTACGATGAGGTCTCGTATTTTTCTATTCCTGTTGCTTTCTTTTCTTTTTTTGATTTTGATTAATTAACTAATTAAATTATAAAAATTTAAATATATATATATATATATATAATATTATTACCCTGAAAGAAAAAGAGAATGTTTATAGCATTTACTAGCGGACGTATACAAAGCAAATCTTATTACAATGTTTATATGTTTCTATATAAGCTGAAGTATCTAAATACACCTTGTCTTATTTAATTTTGGTCGAATATCGTATGAGATCAGTCTTTCGGCAACCACCGAGCTGGAAAATTGGAAATAAACTCTAATACAATCTTTTATTCGTTTGTCGTTAACGTGACGACTTTTGATAAAAGATTTCAATACTTCGGTTAATAGTTAAAATGCCTTTCAACTGGCCGTAGATAACAAAGCTCTTCACAAATGTATCAACGTAAGATGTAATACCACTGATTAAGAAATTCACTAATTATAGTCGACAATTGTCATTTTTCAATGCAAGATGTAAGTCGTATTTGCATTGATACGGGGATAAATACGTATATGATAATGTTTTTTTATAAACCCTGAGTTACTCATTTCTGATACAGATTCAGATATATACATATAAAATAATATATATATATATATATATATATATATATATATATAAATGTATATACAGAGAGTGAGAGTGTGAGAGAGAGAGAAAGAAAAAGGATAAAGGAATCGAGAATTTGAATAGAACGAAGAACGATATCGAGATTAAATTGAAAAGAAACTTTGTTAGATCTTGACAAAGAGGCACTGGATTAGGAAAGATCAGCCATCCAAAGTACAATTATATCAAAGACCCATTCAAATGAAAGACGAATACATATGTATCCGATTATGATACCTTATTCTTCTTATTATTCATATAAAAGAAAAGAAGAAGAAAAAAAACAGTTAAGAAGATTAAGAAAGAAATCTCATCTTTATTTCCCAATATTTTCAATTATGATTCATTTCTAAAGACAATAAGAATAATAATAACAATAATAAGAACAACAATAACAACAATAATATGAAAAAGAAGAAGAAGAATAAAGTATCTTGGTATATTCAATTTTGCTTTCTTGTTCTTATGTGGTATATGTATCTAGTACAATGTAAATTTTAATGTGGGATTTCAATTAAACGTGTCATTTAATTCGTATTATGATTAATATGCATTATTCATACACATATCAATGTATGTGTATTTAAATGAATATAGAGTTTATACCTCGTTGACAAATTAAATTTACAATATTGAAATAAGGGTGTCACGATCAGGTACACGCATCACGTTCGATCGTCGACGATCTTTCTATATATAAAATATATCGATACCAAACGATATTACTTTTGTTAAAAGGCATATACGTATTACGTACATACGCGTACACGTGCATACAGAAAAATTAAGAAAAAAATAGCAAAATAGAGCGAGGAAGAGAAAGAAAGAGAGAGATGAAAGTTCATTGTTTACGAGGAAGGACGTCTGTCCTAACGAACGAAGTTTTCGATGAGGTCTCGTATTTTTCTATTCCTGTTGCTTTCTTTTATTTTTTTGATTTTGATTAATTAACTAATTAAATTATAAAAATTTAAATATATATATATATATATATATATATATATATATATATCTATATATATAATATTATTACCCTGAAAGAAAAAGAGAATGTTTATAGCATTTACTAGCGGACGTATACAAAGCAAATCTTATTACAATGTTTATATGTTTCTATATAAGCTGAAGTATCTAAATACACCTTATCTTATTTAATTTTGGTCGAATATCGTATGAGATCAGTCTTTCGGCAACCACTGAGTTGGAAACTTGAAAGATCCCGTATGAACATACGTTTGTAAATAGATAGATATGTATATATGTACATATGTACATAACTAGTCACAATATACACACCCACACACTCATACACAAAGTATATAGTAGTCTTTCTCTTGGGTATTGCTTGAGATTTTATTATATTGTATAGACAGTAACGAGCAACCTTTGTTCTGCAATGAGCCAAAATTAAATATCTGATATTGTTATTGATAGAATTCATTATGAACTAAAAATGCTTATATTGATTAAAAAAGGAATTAATGCTTGATAGAAAAAGAAAAAATTACACATTATTGAAGGGTATTTGTTATTTTCGGCATCAATTTACAATGAAATGTTTTCTATAATTCCATTGATTTTTTATTAGCAATACTTTTAATGTGTACGCATAAATGTATGTATATATATTTTTGTAATGGAACGAAATCTATTAGTTGTTTATTTTTAATTAGATATATGATTCTATTTCTCGTTAATAAACTTTACATTATTATATTGGAAGATACATTGGAAGATATTGAAATAAACTCTAATACAATCTTTTAATCGTTTGTCGTTAAAGTTACGAGTTTTGATAAATGATTTCGATACTTCGGTTAATAGTTAAAATGCGTTTCAACTGGCCGTAGATAACAAAGCTCTTCACAAATGTATCAACGTAAGATGTAATACCAGTGATTAAGAAATTCACTAATTAGAGTCGACTATTGTCATTTTTCGATGCAAAATGTAAGTTGTAATTGCATTGATACGTACATGAATACGTATATGATAATGTTTTTTTATAAACCCTGAGTTACTCATTTCTGATACAGATTCAGATATATACAGATATATATATGTATTATATATTATATATAATATGTATATATATATACAGAGAGAGAGAGAGAGAGAGAAAGAAATGGTAAACGAATCGAGAATTTGAATGAAACAAAGAACGATATCGAGATTAAATTGAAAAGAAACTTTGTTAGCTCTTGACAAAAAGGCATTCGATAAGGAAGCATTAGCCGTCCAAAGTACAATTATATCAAAGACCTATTCAAATGAAAGACGATTACATAGGTATCCTATTATGATACCTTATACTTCTTATTATTCATATAAAAGAAAAGAAGAAGAAAAAAAACAGTTAAGAAGATTAATAAAGAAATTTCATGTTTATTTCCCAATATCTTCAATTATGATTGATTTATAAAGACAATAAGAATAATAATAACAATAATAATAACAACAATAATATGAAGAAGAAGAAGAAGAACAAAGTATCTTGGTATATTCAATTTTGCTTTCTTGTTCTTATGTGGTATATGTAGCTAGTACAATGTAAATTTTAATGTGGGATTTTATTTAAACGTGTCATTTAATGCGTATTATGATTTATATGCATTATTCATACACATATCAATGTATGTGTATTTAAATGAATATAGAATTTATACCTCGTTGACAAATTAAATTTACAATATTGAAATAAGGGTGTCACGATCAGGTACACGCCTCACGTTCGTTCGTCGACGATCTTTCTATATATAAAATATATCGATACCAAACGATATTACATTTGTTAAAAGGCATATACGTATTACGTACATACGCATACACGTGCATACAGAAAAATTGAGAAAAAAATAGCAAAATAGAGCGAGGAAGAGAGAGAAAGAGAGAGATGAAAGTTCATTGTTTACGAGGAAGGACGTCTGTCCTAACAAACGGAGTTTTCGATGAGGTCTCGTATTTTTCTATTCCTGTTGCTTTCTTTTATTTTTTGATTTTGATTAATTAACTAATTAAATTATAAAAATTTTAATATATATATATATATATATATATATATATATATATATATAATATTATTACCCTGAAAGAAAAAGATAATGTTTATACCATTTACTAGCTGACGTATACAAAGCAAATCTTATTACAATGTTTATATGCTTCTCTATAAGCTGAAATATCTAAATCCACCTTATGTTATTTACTTTCTATCGAATATCGTATGAGATCAGTCTTTCGGCAACCACCGAGGTGGAATGTTGGAAGATCCCGTATAAACATACGTTTGTAAGTAGATACATATGTACATAACTAGATACAGAATATACACACCCACGCACACATACACAAAGTATATAGTAGTCTTTCCTTGGGTATTGCTTGAGATTTATTATATTGTACAGACAGTAACGAGCAACCTTTCTTCTGCAATGAGCCAAAATTAAATATCTGATATTGTTATTGATACATTATGAACTAAAAATGTTTAAGTTGATTAAAAAGAAAATAAAACTTGGTAGAAAAAGAAAAAATTACACATTATTGAAGGGTATTTGTTATATTCGGCATCAATTTTCAATGAAATGTTTTCTATAATACCATTGATTTTTTATTAGCAATACTTTTAATGTGTACGCATAAATGTATGTATATATATTTTTGTAATGGACCGAAATCTATTAGTTGTTTATTTTTAATTAGATATATGATTCTACTTCTCGATAATAAACTTTTCATTATTATATTGGAAGACACAATGGAAGATATCGAATTAAACTCTAATACAATCTTTTATTCGTTTGTCGTTAACGTTAAGAATTTTGATAAAAGATTTCAATTCTTCGGTTAATAGTTAAAATGCCTTTCAAATGGCCGTAGATAACAACGCTCTTCACAAATGTATCAACGTAAGATGTAATACCACTGATTAAGAAATTCACTAATTATAGTCGACTATTGTCATTTTTCGATGCAAGGTGTAAGTCGTATTTGCATTGATACGCAGATGAATACGTATATGATAATGTTTTTTTATAAACCCTGAGTTACTCATTTCTGATACAGATTGAGATATATACAGATATATATATATATATATATATATATATATATATATATATATATATATATATATTATATATTATATATTATGTATATATAAATACAGAGAGAGAGAGAGAGAGAGAGAAAGAAAAAGGGTAAAGGAATCGAGAATTTGAATAAAACAAAGAACGATATCGAGATTAAATTGAAAAGAAACTTTGTTAGCTCTTGACAAAAAGGCATTCGATAAGGAAGCATTAGCCCTCCAAAGTACAATTATATCAAAGACCCATTCAAATTAAAGAAGATTACATATGTATCTGATTATGATACCTTATATTTCTTATTATTCATATAAAATAAGAGAAAAAGAAAAAAAAACAGTTATGAAGAATAAGAAAGAAATCTCATCTTTATTTCCCAATATCTTCAATTATGATAGATTTCTAAATACAATAAGGATAATAATAACAATAATAACAACAACAAAATATGAAGAAGAAGAAGAAGAAGAAGAATAAAGTATCTTGGTATATTCAATTTTGCTTTCTTGTTCTTATGTAGTATATGTATCTAGTACAATGTAAATTTTAATGTGGGATTTCATTTAAACGTGTCATTTAATGCGTATTATGATTAATATGCATTATTCATACACATATCAATGTATGTGTATTTAAATGAATATAGAGTTTATACCTCGTTGACAAATTAAATTTACAATATTGAAATAAGGGTGTCACGATCAGGTACACGCATCACGTTCGATCGTCGACGATCTTTCTATATATAAAATATATCGATACCAAACGATATTACATTTGTTAAAAGGCATATACGTATTACGTACATACGCGTACACGTGCATACAGAAAAATTAAGAAAAAAATAGCAAAATAGAGCGAGGAAGAGAGAGAGAGAGAGAGAGATGGAAGTTCATTGTTTACGAGGAAGGACGTCTGTCCTAACAAACGGAGTTTTCGATGAGGTCTCGTATTTTTATATTCCTGTTGCTTTCTTTTATTTTTTGATTTTGATTAATTAACTAATTAAATTATAAAAATTTTAATATATATATATATTCATATATATATATATATATAATATTATTACACTGAAAGAAAAAGAGAATGTTTATACCATATACTAGCTGACGTATACAAAGCAAATCTTATTACAATGTTTATATGTTTCTCTATAAGCTGAAATATCTAAATCCACCTTATGTTATTTACTTTCTGTCGAATATCGTATGAGATCAGTCTTTCGGCAACCACCAAGGTGGAATGTTGGAAGATCCCATATAAACATACGTTTGTAAATAGATACATATGTACATAACTAGATACATAATATACACACCCACGCACACATACACAAAGTATATAGTAGTCTTTCCTTGGGTATTGCTTGAGATTTATTATATTGTGTAGACAGTAACGAGCAACCTTTCTTCTGCAATGAGCCAAACTTAAATATCTGATATTGTTATTGATAGAATTCATTATGAACTAAAAATGTTTAAATTGATTAAATAGAAATTAATACTTGATAGAAAAAGAAAAAATTACACATTATTGAAGGGTATTTGTTATTTTCGGCATCAATTTACAATGAAATGTTTTCTATAATCCTATTGATTTTTTATTAGCAATACTTTTAATGTGTACGCATAAATGTATGTATATATATCTTTGTAATGGAACGAAATCTATTAGTTGTTTATTTTTAATTAGATATATGATTCTACTTCTCGTTAATAAACTTTACATTATTATATTGGAAGATACAATGGAAGATATCGAATTAAACTCTAATACAATCTTTTATTCGTTTGTCGTTAACGTTAAGACTTTTGATAAAAGATTTCAATACCTCGGTTAATAGTTAAAGTGCCTTTCAACTGGCCGTAGATAACAAAGCTCTTCACAAATGTATCAACGTAAGATGTAATACCACTGATTAAGAAATTCACTAATTATAGTCGATTATTGTCATTTTTCGATGCAAGATGTAAGTCGTATTTGCATTGATACGCAGATGAATACGTATATGATAATGTTTTTTTATAAAGCCTGAGTTTATTTCTGATACAGATTGAGATATATACAGATATATATATATATATATATATATATATATATATATATATATATATAATATGTATATATATATATACAGAGAGAGAAAGAGAGAGAGAGAGAGAGAGAGAGAGAAAGAAAGGGTAAACGAATCGAGAATTTGAATAAAACAAAGAACGATATCGAGATTAAATTGAAAAGAAACTTTGTTAGCTCTTGACAAAAAGGCATTCGATAAGGAAGCATTAGGCGTCCAAAGTACAATTATATCAAAAACCCATTCAAATTAAAGAAGATTACATATGTATCTGATTATGATACCTTATATTTCTTATTATTCATATAAACGAAAAGAAAAAGAAAAAAAAAAACAGTTAAGAAGAATAAGAAAGAAATCTCATCTTTATTTCCCAATATCTTCAATTATGATAGATTTCTAAATACAATAAGGATAATAATAACAATAATAACAACAACAATAATAGTCAGAAGAAGAAGAAGAAGAAGAATAAAGTATCTTGGTATATTCAATTTTGCTTTCTTGTTCTTATGTAGTATATGTATCTAGTACAATGTAAATTTTAATGTGGGATTTTATTTAAACGTTTCATTTAATGCGTATTATGATTAATATGCATTATTCATACACATATCAATGTATGTGTATTTAAATGAATATAGAATTTATACCTCGTTGACAAATTAAATTTACAATATTGAAATAAGGGTGTCACGATCAGGTACACGCATCACGTTCGATCGTCGACGATCTTTCTATATATAAAATATATCGATACCAAACGATATTACATTTGTTGAAAGGCATATACGTATTACGTACATACGCGTACACGTGCATACAAAAAAATTAAGAAAAAAATAGCAAAATAGAGCGAGGAAGAGAGAGAGAGAGAGAGAGATGAAAGTTCATTGTTTACGAGGAAGGACGTCTGTCCTAACGAACGGAGTATTCGATGAGGTCTCGTATTTTTCTATTCCTGTTGCTTTCTTTTATTTTTTGATTTTGATTAATTGACTAATTAAATTATAAAAATTTTAATATATATATATATATATATATATATATATATATTACACTGAAAGAAAAAGAGAATGTTTATAGCATTTATTACCTGACGTATAGAAAGCAAACCTTATTACAATGTTTATTTGTTTCTATATAAGCTGAAATATCTAAATACAACTTATGTTATTTACTTTCTGTCGAATATCGTATGAGATCAGTCTTTCGGCAACCACCGAGGTGGAATGTTGGAAGATCCCATACAAACATACATTTGTAAATAGATACATATGTGTATATGTACATATGTACGTAACTAGATACATAATATACACACCCACACACACATACACAAAGTATACAGTAGTCTTTCTCTTGGGTATTGCTTGAGATTTTCTTATATTGTATGGACAGTAACGAGCAACCTTTGTTCTGCAATGAGCCAAAATTAAATATCTGATATTGTTATTGATACATTATGAACTAAAAATGTTTAAATTGATTAAAAAGAAATTAATACTTGATAGAAAAAGAAAAAATTACACATTATTGAAGGGTATTTGTTATTTTCGGCATCAATTTACAATGAAATGTTTTCTATAATCCTATTGATTTTTTATTAGCAATACTTTTAATGTGTACGCATAAATGTATGTATATATATCTTTGTAATGGAACGAAATCTATTAGTTGTTTATTTTTAATTAGATATATGATTCTACTTCTCGTTAATAAACTTTACATTATTATATTGGAAGATACAATGGAAGATATCGAATTAAACTCTAATACAATCTTTTATTCGTTTGTCGTTAACGTTAAGACTTTTGATAAAAGATTTCAATACTTCGGTTAATAGTTAAAATGCCTTTCAACTGGCCGTAGATAACAAAGCTCTTCACAAATGTATCAACGTAAGATGTAATACCACTGATTAAGAAATTCACTAATTATAGTCGACTATTGTCATTTTTCGATGCAAGATGTAAGTCGTATTTGCATTGATACGCAGATGAATACGTATATGATAATGTTTTTTTATAAACCCTGAGTTTATTTCTGATACAGATTGAGATATATACAGATATATATATATATATATATTATATATAATATGTATATATATATACAGAGAGAGAGAGAGAGAGAGAGAAAGAAAGGGTAAACGAATGGAGAATTTGAATAAAACAAAGAACGATATCGAGATTAAATTGAAAAGAAACTTTGTTAGCTCTTGACAAAAAGGCATTCGATAAGGAAGCATTAGGCGTCCAAAGTACAATTATATCAAAAACCCATTCAAATTAAAGAAGATTACATATGTATCTGATTATGATACCTTATATTTCTTATTATTTATATAAAAGAAAAGAAAAAGAAAAAAAAAACAGATAAGAAGAATAAGAAAGAAATCTCATCTTTATTTCCCAATATCTTCAATTATGATAGATTTCTAAATACAATAAGGATAATAATAACAATAATAACAACAACAATAATATGCAGAAGAAGAAGAAGAAGAAGAATAAAGTATCTTGGTATATTCAATTTTGCTTTCTTGTTCTTATGTAGTATATGTATCTAGTACAATGTAAATTTTAATGTGGGATTTCATTTAAACGTGTCATTTAATGCGTATTATGATTAATATGCATTATTCATACACATATCAAGGTATGTGTATTTAAATGAATATAGAATTTATACCTCGTTGACACATTAAATTTACAATATTGAAATAAGGGTGTCACGATCAGGTACACGCATCACGTTCGATCGTCGACGATCTTTCTATATATAAAATATATCGATACCAAACGATATTACATTTGTTAAAAGGCATATACGTATTACGTACATACGCGTACACGTGCATACAGAAAAATTAAGAAAAAAATAGCAAAACAGAGCGAGGAAGAGAGAGAGAGAGAGAGAGAGAGATGAAAGTACATTGTTTTCTAACAAACGGAGTTTTCGATGAGGTCTCGTATTTTTCTATTCCTGTTGCTTTCTTTTATTTTTTGATTTTGATTAATTAACTAATTAAATTATAAAAATTTTAATATATATATATATATATATATATATATATATATATATATAATATTATTACACTGAAAGAAAAAGAGAATGTTTATACCATTTACTAGCTGACATATACAAAGCAAAAATTATTACAATGTTTATGTTTCTATATAAGGTGAAATATCTAAATACACCTTATGTTATGTACTTTCTGTCGAATATCGTATGAGATCAGTCTTTCGGCAACCACCAAGGTGGAATGTTGGAAGATCCCATATAAACATACGTTTGTAAATAGATACATATGTACATAACTAGATACATAATATACACACCCACGCACACATACACAAAGTATATAGTAGTCTTTCCTTGGGTATTGCTTGAGGTTTATTATATTGTGTAGACAGTAATGAGCAACCTTTCTTCTGCAATGAGCCAAAATTAAATATCTGATATTGTTATTGATAGAATTCATTATGAACTAAAAATGTTTAAATTGATTAACAAAGAAATTAATACTTAATAGAAAAAGAAAAAATTACACATTATTGAAGGGTATTTGTTATTGTCGGCATCAATTTACAATGAAATGTTTTCTATAATTCCATTGATTTTTTATTAGCAATACTTTTAATGTGTATGCATAAATGTATGTATATACATTTGTGTAATGGAACGAAATCTATTAGTTGTTTATTTTTAATTAGATATATGATTCTACTTCTCGTTAATAAACTTTACATTATTATATTGGAAGATACAATGGAAGATATCGAATTAAACTCTAATACAATCTTTTATTCGTTTGTCGTTAACGTTAAGACTTTTGATAAAAGATTTCAATACTTCGGTTAATAGTTAAAATGCCTTTCAACTGGCCGTAGATAACAAAACTCTTCACAAATGTATCAACGTAAGATGTAATACCACTGATTAAGAAATTCACTAATTATAGTCGACTATTGTCATTTTTCGATGCAAGATGTAAGTCGTAATTGCATTGAGGCGTATATGAATATGTATATGATAATGTTTTTTTATAAACCCTGAGTTTATTTCTGATACAGATTGAGATATATACAGATATATATATATATATATATTATATATAATATGTATATATATATACAGAGAGAGAGAGAGAGAGAGAGAGAGAGAAAGAAAGGGTAAACGAATCGAGAATTTGAATAAAACAAAGAACGATATCGAGATTAAATTGAAAAGAAACTTTGTTAGCTCTTGACAAAAAGGCATTCGATAAGGAAGCATTAGACGTCCAAAGTACAATTATATCATAAACCCATTCAAATTAAAGAAGATTACATATGTATCTGATTATGATACCTTATATTTCTTATTACTCATATAAAAGAAAAGAAAAAGAAAAAAAAAACAGATAAGAAGAATAAGAAAGAAATCTCATCTTTATTTCCCAATATCTTCAATTATGATAGATTTCTAAATACAATAAGGATAATAATAACAATAATAACAACAACAATAATATGCAGAAGAAGAAGAAGAAGAAGAATAAAGTATCTTGGTATATTCAATTTTGCTTTCTTGTTCTTATGTAGTATATGTATCTAGTACAATGTAAATTTTAATGTGGGATTTCATTTAAACGTGTCATTTAATGCGTATTATGATTAATATGCATTATTCATACACATATCAAGGTATGTGTATTTAAATGAATATAGAATTTATACCTCGTTGACAAATTAAATTTACAATATTGAAATAAGGGTGTCACGATCAGGTACACGCATCACGTTCGATCGTCGACGATCTTTCTATATATAAAATATATCGATACCAAACGATATTACCTTTGTTAAAAGGCATATACGTATTACGTACATACGCGTACACGTGCATACAGAAAAATTAAGAAAAAAATAGCAAAACAGAGCGAGGAAGAGAGAGAGAGAGAGAGAGAGAGATGAAAGTACATTGTTTTCTAACAAACGGAGTTTTCGATGAGGTCTCGTATTTTTCTATTCCTGTTGCTTTCTTTTATTTTATGATTTTGATTAATTAACTAATTAAATTATAAAAATTTTAATATATATATATATATATATATATATATATATATATATATATAATATTATTACACTGAAAGAAAAAGAGAATGTTTATACCATTTACTAGCTGACATATACAAAGCAAAAATTATTACAATGTTTATATGTTTCTATATAAGGTGAAATATCTAAATACACCTTATGTTATTTACTTTCTGTCGAATATCGTATGAGATCAGTCTTTCGGCAACCACCAAGGTGGAATGTTGGAAGATCCCATATAAACATACGTTTGTAAATAGATACATATGTACATAACTAGATACATAATATACACACCCACGCACACATACACAAAGTATATAGTAGTCTTTTCTTGGGTATTGCTTGAGGTTTATTATATTGTGTAGACAGTAATGAGCAACCTTTCTTCTGCAATGAGCCAAAATTAAATATCTGATATTGTTATTGATAGAATTCATTATGAACTAAAAATGTTTAAATTGATTAACAAAGAAATTAATACTTAATAGAAAAAGAAAAAATTACACATTATTGAAGGGTATTTGTTATTGTCGGCATCAATTTAGAATGAAATGTTTTCTATAATTCCATTGATTTTTTATTAGCAATACTTTTAATGTGTACGCATAAATGTATGTATATGTATCTTTGTAATGGAACGAAATCTATTAGTTGTTTATTTTTAATTAGATATATGATTCTACTTCTCGTTAATAAACTTTACATTATTATATTGGAAGATACAATGGAAGATATCGAATTAAACTCTAATACAATCTTTTATTCGTTTGTCGTTAACGTTAAGACTTTTCATAAAAGATTTCAATACCTCGGTTAATAGTTAAAGTGCCTTTCAACTGGCCGTAGATAACAAAGCTCTTCATAAATGTATCAACGTAAGATGTAATACCACTGATTAAGAAATTCACTAATTATAGTCGACTATTGTCATTTTTCGATGCAAGATGTAAGTCGTAATTGCATTGAGGCGTATATGAATATGTATATGATAATGTTTTTTTGTAAACCCTTAGTTACTCATTTCTGTTATGTATTATATACTATATATATATATATATAGAGAGAGAGAGAGAGAGAAAGGGTAAACGAATCGATTATTGAAATAAAACAAAGAACGATATCGAGATTAAATTGAAATGAAACTTTGTTAGCTCTTGACAAAGAGGCACTCGATAAGGAAGCATGAGCCGTCCAAAGTACAATTATATCAAAAACCCATTCATATTAAAGACGATTATACATATATCCGATTATGATACCTTTCTAAGTCCTGAAATAATTCCATTCAAATTTATATTACACTACTGCCATGTATGGTAAGTAATTGATTGTAAAGACTTTTAATAGACTCAGAAGTGGCGCATTCCAAGGATTTCTATATAATATAATATATAAGTTCTGTGTACCGTAGACTCTTCATTTTTGAGGAAACAAGTTTTTTCAAACCTCTGGGAATACCTAATAAGTAACGTAGCTATTTCTGGTTTTTGAAAGTTAATGCATAGTTTAAAATGGAAATATATACGATGGAAACATACCGACAATTTTTGCGGGTTTAAATGCTCCAATTATTACAGAAAGATTTGGTCCTATAAAAGATTATTTTTTGGACATTCATCTGTCACAGCTTCACAATTCTTTTCTTCATACTGTACGTCACACGCTTCGCGTATAGCCTCTTTTTTTATCGATCAAGAACTATCTCCAACAAAATACGATAACAGAAATTAAGAAGTTTCGTAATTCTTTCATAGAAGTAACTTTGACTTCTACAATAAAAAGAAATTAATAAAAGTTATAGCTATGTGTGTCATGCAACGTGAAATAAAAACTGACCTTTTTCAATGCATACAAAAATGTTTTGGTGAAAAAAATCTGATCCATTGGTTCTTGATTGTCCAGGATGATGATTCTTTCTTTTGCGAAGCTATAAAAGCGGTTGATATACTTTTGGCTGCGGCAAGTCTTGCTGTTTTTCTTTGTAAATCCAGAAATAATTCAATTCCAATTATACATTACGCCATTAGCGTACAAGTAGTTGATTGGAAAGATTTTCCATTGACTCATAGATGGCGTTGACTGAAGAATTTCCAAACTATATATAGATCGTTTGTAGACTTCACTCGTACATGATTGGTCCGATCTGGACAAAAAAAAATCCGCCTAGAGGGCGCAACGAGAGCTCACCCATGAGTCCGGTCCCGTTCTTCTAGGTGCTATAGTTTCAGTAAACCGCTGTAACGTCCGTAAGAGTGCTCTAACCTCACTCGAACTTCCATAACGTCCGTAATATCGCCGCAACTACCTAACGTCCGTAAAAGTGCCGTAACATCACTCGAACATCCATAACGTCTGTCTTACGTCCGTAAGAGTGCCGTAACCTCACTCGAACATCCGAAACGTCTGTCGAACATCCGTAACGTCCGTAACATCGCCGTAACGTCTGTCACAGCTCCGTGACATCACAGATGATCGAAATAACGCCGTAACGTCTGTCACACGTCCGTGACGACCGTAACAACGCCGTAATGTCCGTCTGAAGTCCCTGACGTCCATAACAACACCTTAACGTCTGTCACAGGTCCGTGACGTCACAGATGCTGGAAACAACGCCGTAACGTCCGTAACAACGCCGTAACGTCTGTCACAGGTCCGTGACGTCACAGATGATCGAAACAACGCCGTAACGTCTGTCACAGGTCCGCGACGTCACATATGATGGAAACAACGCCGTAAAGTCTGTCACAGGTCCGTGACGTCACAGATGATCGAAACAAGGCCGTAACTTCTGTCACAGGACCGTGACGTCATAGATGATCGAAACAACGCTGTAACGTCTCTCAGAGATCTGTGACGTCACAGATGATAGAAAAACAACGCCGTAACTCCTGTCACAGGTCCGTGACGTCACAGATGATCGAAACAAGGCCGTAACTTCTGTAACAGGTCCGTGACGTCACAGATGATAGAAAAACAACGCCGTAACGTCTCTAATAGATCTGTGACGTCACAGATGATATAAACAACGCCGTAACTTCTGTCACAGGTCCGTGACGTCACAGATGATAGAAACAACGCCGTAATTTCTGTCACAGGTCCGTGACGTCACAGATGATAGAAAAACAACGCCGTAACGTCTCTAATAGATCTGTGACGTCACAGATGATAGAAACAACGCCGTAATTTCTGTCACAGGTCCGTGACGTCACAGATGATAGAAACAACGCCGTAATTTCTGTCACAGGTCCGTGACGTCACAGATGATAGAAACAACGCCGTAATTTCTGTCACAGGTCCGTGACGTCATAGATGATCGAAACAACGCTGTAACTTATCTCAGAGATCTGTGACGTCACAGATGATAGAAAAACAACGCCGTAACTCCTGTCACAGGTCCGTGACGTCACAGATGATAGAAACAACGCCGTAATTTCTGTCACAGGTCCGTGACGTCACAGATGATAGGAACAACGCCGTAATTTCTGTTACAGGTCCGTGACGTCACAGATGATAGAAAAACAATGCCGTAACGGCTCTAATAGATCTGTGACGTCACAGATGATAGAAACAACGCCGTAATTCCTGTCAAAGGTCCGTGACGTCACAGATGATAGAAAAACAACACCGTAACGTATCTAATGGATCGGTGACGTCACAGATGATAGAAACAACGCCGTAATTTCTGTCACAGGTCCGTGACGTCACAGATGATAGAAAAACAACGCCGTCACGTCTCTAATGGATCGGTGACGTCACAGATGATAGAAACAACGCCGTAATTTCTGTCACAGGTCCGTGACGTCACAGATGATAGAAAAACAACGCCGTCACGTCTCTAATAGATCCGTGACGTCACAGATGACAGAAAAACAACGCCGTAACGTCTCTAATAGATCTGTGACGTCACAGATGATAGGAACAACGCCGTAATTTCTGTTACAGGTCCGTGACGTCACAGATGATAGAAAAACAATGCCGTAACGGCTCTAATAGATCTGTGACGTCACAGATGATAGAAACAACGCCGTAATTCCTGTCAAAGGTCCGTGACGTCACAGATGATAGAAAAACAACACCGTAACGTCTCTAATGGATCGGTGACGTCACAGATGATAGAAACAACGCCGTAATTTCTGTCACAGGTCCGTGACGTCACAGATGATAGAAACAACGCCGTAATTTCTGTCACAGGTCCGTGACGTCACAGATGATAGAAAAACAACGCCGTAACGTCTCTAATAGATCTGTGACGTCACAGATGATAGAAACAACGCCGTAATTTCTGTCACAGGTCCGTGACGTCACAGATGATAGAAACAACGCCGTAACTTCTGTCACAGGTCCGTGACGTCACAGATGATAGAAACAAGGCCGTAATTTCTGTCACAGGTCCGTGACGTCACAGATGATATAAAAACAACGCCGTAACGTCTCTAATAGATCTGTGACGTCACAGATGATATAAGCAACGCCGTAATTTCTGTCACAGGTCCGTGACGTCACAGATGACAGAAACAACGCCGTAATTTCTGTCACAGGTCCGTGACGTCACAGATGGTCGAAACAACGCCGTAATTTCTGTCACAGGTCCGTGACGTCACAGATGATAGAAACAACGCCGTAATTTCTGTCACAGGTCCGTGACGTCACAGATGATAGAAAAACAACGCCGTAACGTCTCTAATAGATCTGTGACGTCACAGATGATAGAAAAAACGCCGTAATTTCTGTCACATGTCCGTGACGTCACAGATGATAGAAACAACGCCGTAATTTCTGTCACAAGTCCGTGACGTCACAGATGATAGAAACAACGCCGTAATTTCTGTCACATGTCCGTGACGTCACAGATGATAGAAACAACGCCGTAATTTCTGTCACAAGTCCGTGACGTCACAGATGATAGAAACAACGCCGTAATTTCTGTCACAAGTCCGTGACGTCACAGATGATAGAAACAACGCCGTAATTTCTGTCACAGGTCCGTGACGTCACAGATGATAAAAAAACAACGCCGTAACGTATCTAATAGATCTGTGACGTCACAGATGATAGAAACAACACCGTAATTTCTGTCACAGGTCCGTGACGTCACAGATGATAGAAACAACGCCGTAACTTCTGTCACAGGTCCGTGACGTCACAGATGATAGAAACAACGCCGTAATTTCTGTCACAGATCCGTGACGTCACAGATGATAGAAACAACGCCGTAATTTCTGTTACAGGTCCGTGACGTCACAGATGATAGAAACAACGCCGTAATTTCTGTTACAGGTCCGTGACGTCACAGATGATAGAAAAACAACGCCGTAACGTCTCTAATGGATCGGTGACGTCACAGATGATAGAAACAACGCCGTAATTTCTGTCACAGGTCCGTGACGTCACAGATGATAGAAAAACAACGCCGTCACGTCTCTAATAGATCCGTGACGTCACAGATGATAGAAACAACGCCGTAATTTCTGTCACATGTCCGTGACGTCACAGATGATAGAAACAACGCCGTAATTTCTGTCACAAGTCCGTGACGTCACAGATGATAGAAACAACGCCGTAATTTCTGTCACAAGTCCGTGACGTCACAGATGATAGAAACAACGCCGTAATTTCTGTCACAGGTCCGTGACGTCACAGATGATAGAAGGACCACGCCGTAACGTCTCTAATAGATCTGTGACGTCACAGATGATATAAACAACGCCGTAACTTCTGTCACAGGTCCGTGACGTCACAGATGATAGAAACAACGCCGTAATTTCTGTCACACGTCCGTGACGTCACAGATGACAGAAACAACGCCGTAATTTCTGTCACAGGTCCGTGACGTCACAGATGGTCGAAACAACGCCGTAATTTCTGTCACAGGTCCGTGACGTCACAGATGATAGAAACAACGCCGTAATTTCTGTCACAGGTCCGTGACGTCACAGATGATAGAAAAACAACGCCGTAACGTCTCTAATAGATCTGTGACGTCACAGATGATAGAAAAAACGCCGTAATTTCTGTCACATGTCCGTGACGTCACAGATGATAGAAACAACGCCGTAATTTCTGTCACAAGTCCGTGACGTCACAGATGATAGAAACAACGCCGTAATTTCTGTCACAAGTCCGTGACGTCACAGATGATAGAAACAACGCCGTAATTTCTGTCACAGGTCCGTGACGTCACAGATGATAAAAAAACAACGCCGTAACGTATCTAATAGATCTGTGACGTCACAGATGATAGAAACAACACCGTAATTTCTGTCACTGGTCCGTGACGTCACAGATGATAGAAACAACGCCGTAACTTCTGTCACAGGTCCGTGACGTCACATATGATAGAAACAACGCCGTAATTTCTGTCACAGGTCCGTGACGTCACAGATGATAGAAAAACAACGCCGTCACGTCTCTAATAGATCCGTGACGTCACAGATGATAGAAACAACGCCGTAATTTCTGTCACATGTCCGTGACGTCACAGATGATAGAAACAACGCCGTAATTTCTGTCACAAGTCCGTGACGTCACAGATGATAGAAACAACGCCGTAATTTCTGTCACAAGTCCGTGACGTCACAGATGATAGAAACAACGCCGTAATTTCTGTCACAGGTCCGTGACGTCACAGATGATAAAAAACAACGCCGTAACGTCTCTAATGGATCGGTGACGTCACAGATGATAGAAACAACGCCGTAATTTCTGTCACAGGTCCGTGACGTCACAGATGATAGAAAAACAACGCCGTCACGTCTCTAATAGATCCGTGACGTCACAGATGATAGAAACAACACCGTAACTTCTGTCAGAGATCCGTGACGTCACAGATGATAGAAAAACAACGCCGTAACGTCTCTAATAGATCCGTGACGTCACAGATGATAAAAACAACACCGTAATTTCTGTCACAGGTCCGTGACGTCACAGATGGTCGAAAGAACGCCGTAATTTCTGTCACAGGTCCGTGACGTCACAGATGATAGAAACAACGCCGTAATTTCTGTCACAGGTCCGTGACGTCACAGATGATAGAAAAACAACGCCGTCACGTCTCTAATAGATCCGTGACGTCACAGATGATAGAAACAACGCCGTAATTTCTGTCACAGGTCCGTGACGTCACAGATGATAGAAAAACAACGCCGTCACGTCTGTAATAGATCCGTGACGTCACAGATGATAGAAACAACGCCGTAATTTCTGTCACAGGTCCGTGACGTCACAGATGATAGAAACAACGCCGTAATTTCTGTCACAGGTCCGTGACGTCACAGATGATAGAAAAACAACGCCGTAACATCTCTAATAGATCTGTGACGTCACAGATGATAGAAACAACGCCGTAATTTCTGTCATAGGTCCGTGACGTCACAGATGGTCGAAACAACGCCGTAATTTCTGTCACAGGTCCGTGACGTCACAGATGATAGAAACAACGCCGTAATTTCTGTCACAGGTCCGTGACGTCACAGATGATAGAAAAACCACGCCGTAACGTCTCTAATAGATCTGTGACGTCACAGATGATAGAAAAAAAGGTCGTAATTTCTGTCACAAGTCCGTGACGTCACAGATGATAGAAACAACGCCGTAATTTCTGTCACATGTCCGTGACGTCACAGATGATAGAAACAACGCCGTAACTTCTGTCACAGGTCCGTGACGTCACAGATGATAGAAAAACAACGCCGTAACGTCTCTAATAGATCGGTGACGTCACAGATGATAGAAACAACGCCGTAACTTCTGTCACAGGTCCGTGACGTCACAGATGATAGAAAAACAACGCCGTAACGTCTCTAATAGATCTGTGACGTCACAGATGATAGAAACAACGCCGTAACTTCTGTCACAGGTCCGTGACGTCACAGATGATAGAAACAACGCCGTAATTTCTGTCACAGGTCCGTGACGTCACAGATGATAGAAACAAAGCCGTAATTTCTGTCACAGGTCCGTGACGTCACAAATGGTCGAAACAACGCCGTAATTTCTGTCACAGGTCCGTGACGTCACAGATGGTCGAAACAACGCCGTAATTTCTGTCACAGGTCCGTGACGTCACAGATGATAGAAAAACAACGCAGTAACGGCTCTAATAGATCTGTGACGTCACAGATGATAGAAAAAACGCCGTAATTTCTGTCACATGTCCGTGACGTCACAGATGATAGAAACAACGCCGTAATTTCTGTCACATGTCCGTGACGACACAGATGATAGAAAAACAACGCCGTAACGGCTCTAATAGATCTGTGACGTCACAGATGGTCGAAACAACGCCGTAATTTCTGTCACAGGTCCGTGACGTCACAGATGGTCGAAACAACGCCGTAATTTCTGTCACAGGTCCGTGACGTCACAGATGATAGAAACAACGCCGTAATTTCTGTCACAGGTCCGTGACGTCACAGATGATAGAAACAACGCCGTAATTTCTGTCACATGTCCGTGACGTCACAGATGATAGAAACAACGCCGTAATTTCTGTCACAGGTCCGTGACGTCACAGATGATAGAAAAACAACGCAGTAACGGCTCTAATAGATCTGTGACGTCACAGATGGTCGAAACAACGCCGTAATTTCTGTCACAGGTCCGTGACGTCACAGATGATAGAAACAACGCCGTAATTTCTGTCACATGTCCGTGACGTCACAGATGATAGAAACAACGCCGTAATTTCTGTCACAGGTCCGTGACGTCACAGATGATAGAAAAACAACGCAGTAACGGCTCTAATAGATCTGTGACGTCACAGATGGTCGAAACAACGCCGTAATTTCTGTCACAGGTCCGTGACGTCACAGATGATAGAAACAACGCCGTAATTTCTGTCACAGGTCCGTGACGTCACAGATGATAGAAACAACGCCGTAATTTCTGTCACAGGTCCGTGACGTCACAGATGATAGAAAAACAACGCAGTAACGGCTCTAATAGATCTGTGACGTCACAGATGGTCGAAACAACGCCGTAATTTCTGTCACAGGTCCGTGACGTCACAGATGATAGAAACAACGCCGTAATTTCTGTCACATGTCCGTGACGTCACAGATGATAGAAACAACGCCGTAATTTCTGTCACAGGTCCGTGACGTCACAGATGATAGAAAAACAACGCAGTAACGGCTCTAATAGATCTGTGACGTCACAGATGGTCGAAACAACGCCGTAATTTCTGTCACAGGTCCGTGACGTCACAGATGATAGAAACAACGCCGTAATTTCTGTCACAGGTCCGTGACGTCACAGATGATAGAAACAACGCCGTAATTTCTGTCACAGGTCCGTGACGTCACAGATGATAGAAACAACGCCGTAATTTCTGTCACAGGTCCGTGACGTCACAGATGATAGAAACAACGCCGTAATTTCTGTCACAGGTCCGTGACGTCGTAGATGATAGAAACTACGCCGTAAATTCTGTCACAGGTCCGTGACGTCACAGATGATAGAAAAACAACGCCGTAACATCTCTAATAGATCTGTGACGTCACAGATGATAGAAACAACGCCGTAATTTCTGTCACAGGTCCGTGACGTCACAGATGATAGAAACAACGCCGTAATCTCTGTCACAGGTCCGTGACGTCAGAGATGATAGAAACAACGCCGTAATTTCTGTCACAGGTCCGTGACGTCGTAGATGATAGAAACTACGCCGTAAATTCTGTCACAGGTCCGTGACGTCACAGATGATAGAAAAACAACGCCGTAACATCTCTAATAGATCTGTGACGTCACAGATGATAGAAACAACGCCGTAATTTCTGTCACAGGTCCGTGACGTCACAGATGATAGAAACAACGCCGTAATTTCTGTCACAGGTCCGTGACGTCACAGATGATAGAAACAACGCCGTAATTTCTGTCACAGGTCCGTGACGTCGTAGATGATAGAAACTACGCCGTAAATTCTGTCACAGGTCCGTGACGTCACAGATGATAGAAAAACAACGCCGTAACATCTCTAATAGATCTGTGACGTCACAGATGATAGAAACAACGCCGTAATTTCTGTCACAGGTCCGTGACGTCACAGATGATAGAAACAACGCCGTAATTTCTGTCACAGGTCCGTGACGTCACAGATGATAGAAACAACGCCGTAATCTCTGTCACAGGTCCGTGACGTCAGAGATGATAGAAACAACGCCGTAACTTCTGTCACAGGTCCGTGACGTCATAGATGATAGAAACAACGCCGTAAATTCTGTCACAGGTCCGTGACGTCATAGATGATAGAAACATCGCCGTAATTTCTGTCACAGGTCCGTGACGTCACAGATGATAGAAACAACGCCGTAATCTCTGTCACAGGTCCGTGACGTCAGAGATGATAGAAACAACGCCGTAACTTCTGTCACATGTCCGTGACGTCACAAATGATAGAAAAAACGCCGTTATTGCTGTCAGTTCCGTGACGTCACAGATGATAGAAACAACGCCGTAATGTCACTCAGAGATCTGTGACGTCACAGATGATAGAAACGACGCCTTAATTTCTGTCACAGGTCCGTGGTGTCACTGATGACCGTATCAACGCCGTGACGTCCGTCTGACGTCCCTGACGTCCGCAACGTCCGTCTGATGTCCCTGACTTGCCGTCAATTCCCAAGTTTTTCGTCAATCCTAGAACGTATCTAGGTGGCCTCCAAGTGTCAGGTGAAACGTCATAGTGTCCGCATAAGCGAATAAATATGTTTTTACCTAATGCTTGTCAAAATTTTGTTAATTTTGCATCATTCGTTGATGTTCGTGTAATTTCCAGGGTATCTTATTCCATCAACTTACTAATCCTAAATATTAACGTGATTATTTGATAAAAAGCATGTACCGTGTGGCGTATGCGTTATTATCGAAAAATCGGCGGAACCATCAGCATTTCCATAAAGCTCGTCTCTATGTACCCTAGCAAATTTTGCAAAAATTGTAGTTCGTATTACGTTGGTTTACAGTGGATCAACGTAATTCCACACAAATGGTGTCGAATCCATCCAGTGACGTGGAGTAATTATTTTTCTTATGTTCCTCTCTCTTAGGTAATTAATAGGTATTTCATATCTCCTAGCAAGCACGCATAATTTCCTGTTTATCTGTAATGCCCAGCTTATTTTTCTTAATATTACTTGGAATCGAAAAATGACAACATATTTGCATAATCCTAGGGGCACCGCCATATGCCTGTGAACGTGTGTACGTAAAAATGAGAGCGTAGAGTACATCTATCGGCCGGTTTCTGAAACAGGTAGTGGGACTCCGTAATTTCCGAGTAATCAGTGTTAGTCTGATTCTACAGTATAATATTTGTCTGACTTTATTGTATACTATTTGCCGATTTTATTGTATAATATTTGTTTTATTTTAATATATAATATTTGTCTAATTTTTTGCATGATATTTGTCTGATTTTATTATATAATATTAAACACAGGAGAAGCTATAAGTAGACATCAGAATAGGAATGTTTGTGATTGATCATTTATACGACACCTTCGAATAATCGCTTAAAGAGAAAAAGGTTACGTCAAGCCTGTGTCTTTATTGTGTAAGAGAAGCGACTGAGAAGCAATGACATTCCACTTGCGTTACGTCTGATTTGCGATCAGTACTCTACCAGACTTTCTTCTGTTTCATGTTAAATTATGCGTCATAAGCTGCGGAAAGATTGTAAGAGAGACGTGTAAGAACTGTATGAGAGTTGAGAAAACGTTGTTTGAAAGAAGTCCAATATGTGTGTAAAAGTTGTGTGAGACTTATGTGAAAGATACGTACAACTTGTGAGAAAATTCTGTAGAAGTTGTGTAAAAAGTTTAGTCCGAAGGTTGTGTCCGAGGTTGTGTCTGAAGGTTGTGTCCGAGGTTGTGTCCGAGGTTGTGTCCGAGGTTGTGTCCGAGGTTGTGTCTGAAGGTTGTGTCCGAGGTTGTGTCTGAAGGTTGTGTCCGAGGTTGTGTCCGAGGTTGTGTCCGAGGTTGTGTCCGAGGTTGTGTCTGAAGGTTGTGTCCGACGTTGTGTCTGAAGGTTGTGTCCGAGGTTGTGTCTGAAGGTTGTGTCCGAGGTTGTGTCTGAAGGTTGTGTCCGAGGTTGTGTCTGAAGGTTGTGTCCGAGGTTGTGTCTGAAGGTTGTGTCCGAGGTTGTGTCTGAAGGTTGTGTCCGAGGTTGTGTCTGAAGGTTGTGTCCGAGGTTGTGTCTGAAGGTTGTGTCCGAGGTTGTGTCTGAAGGTTGTGTCTGAAGGTTGTGTCCGAGGTTGTGTCCGAGGTTGTGTCTGAAGGTTGTGTCCGAGGTTGTGTCCGAGGTTGTGTCCGAGGTTGTGTCCGAGGTTGTGTCCGAGGTTGTGTCCGAGGTTGTGTCTGAAGGTTGTGTCCGAGGTTGTGTCTGAAGGTTGTGTCTGAAGGTTGTGTCCAAGGTTGTGTCCGAGGTTGTGTCTGAAGGTTGTGTCCGAGGTTGTGTCCGAGGTTGTGTCTGAAGGTTGTGTCTGAAGGTTGTGTCCGAGGTTGTGTCCGAGGTTGTGTCTGAAGGTTGTGTCCGAGGTTGTGTCCGAGGTTGTGTCCGAGGTTGTGTCCGAGGTTGTGTCTGAAGGTTGTGTCCGAGGTTGTGTCCGAGGTTGTGTCCGAGGTTGTGTCCGAGGTTGTGTCCGAGGTTGTGTCCGAGGTTGTGTCTGAAGGTTGTGTCCGAGGTTGTGTCTGAAGGTTGTGTCCGAGGTTCTGTCTGGGTTGCGTCTGGGTTGCGTCTGGGTTGCGTCTGGGTTGCGTCTGGGTTGCGTCTGGGTTGCGTCTGGGTTGCGTCTGGGTTGCGTCTGGGTTGCGTCTGGGTTGCGTCTGGGTTGCGTCTGGGTTGCGTCTGGGTTGCGTCTGGGTTGCGTCTGGGTTGCGTCTGGGTTGCGTCTGGGTTGCGTCTGGGTTGCGTCTGGGTTGCGTCTGGGTTGCGTCTGGGTTGCGTCTGGGTTGCGTCTGGGTTGCGTCTGGGTTGCGTCTGGGTTGCGTCTGGGTTGCGTCTGGGTTGCGTCTGGGTTGCGTCTGGGTTGCGTCTGGGTTGCGTCTGGGTTGCGTCTGGGTTGCGTCTGGGTTGCGTCTGGGTTGCGTCTGGGTTGCGTCTGGGTTGCGTCTGGGTTGCGTCTGGGTTGCGTCTGGGTTGCGTCTGGGTTGCGTCTGGGTTGCGTCTGGGTTGCGTCTGGGTTGCGTCTGGGTTGCGTCTGGGTTGCGTCTGGGTTGCGTCTGGGTTGCGTCTGGGTTGCGTCTGGGTTGCGTCTGGGTTGCGTCTGGGTTGCGTCTGGGTTGCGTCTGGGTTGCGTCTGGGTTGCGTCTGGGTTGCGTCTGGGTTGCGTCTGGGTTGCGTCTGGGTTGCGTCTGGGTTGCGTCTGGGTTGCGTCTGGGTTGCGTCTGGGTTGCGTCTGGGTTGCGTCTGGGTTGCGTCTGGGTTGCGTCTGGGTTGCGTCTGGGTTGCGTCTGGGTTGCGTCTGGGTTGCGTCTGGGTTGCGTCTGGGTTGCGTCTGGGTTGCGTCTGGGTTGCGTCTGGGTTGCGTCTGGGTTGCGTCTGGGTTGCGTCTGGGTTGCGTCTGGGTTGCGTCTGGGTTGCGTCTGGGTTGCGTCTGGGTTGCGTCTGGGTTGCGTCTGGGTTGCGTCTGGGTTGCGTCTGGGTTGCGTCTGGGTTGCGTCTGGGTTGCGTCTGGGTTGCGTCTGGGTTGCGTCTGGGTTGCGTCTGGGTTGCGTCTGGGTTGCGTCTGGGTTGCGTCTGGGTTGCGTCTGGGTTGCGTCTGGGTTGCGTCTGGGTTGCGTCTGGGTTGCGTCTGGGTTGCGTCTGGGTTGCGTCTGGGTTGCGTCTGGGTTGCGTCTGGGTTGCGTCTGGGTTGCGTCTGGGTTGCGTCTGGGTTGCGTCTGGGTTGCGTCTGGGTTGCGTCTGGGTTGCGTCTGGGTTGCGTCTGGGTTGCGTCTGGGTTGCGTCTGGGTTGCGTCTGGGTTGCGTCTGGGTTGCGTCTGGGTTGCGTCTGGGTTGCGTCTGGGTTGCGTCTGGGTTGCGTCTGGGTTGCGTCTGGGTTGCGTCTGGGTTGCGTCTGGGTTGCGTCTGGGTTGCGTCTGGGTTGCGTCTGGGTTGCGTCTGGGTTGCGTCTGGGTTGCGTCTGGGTTGCGTCTGGGTTGCGTCTGGGTTGCGTCTGGGTTGCGTCTGGGTTGCGTCTGGGTTGCGTCTGGGTTGCGTCTGGGTTGCGTCTGGGTTGCGTCTGGGTTGCGTCTGGGTTGCGTCTGGGTTGCGTCTGGGTTGCGTCTGGGTTGCGTCTGGGTTGCGTCTGGGTTGCGTCTGGGTTGCGTCTGGGTTGCGTCTGGGTTGCGTCTGGGTTGCGTCTGGGTTGCGTCTGGGTTGCGTCTGGGTTGCGTCTGGGTTGCGTCTGGGTTGCGTCTGGGTTGCGTCTGGGTTGCGTCTGGGTTGCGTCTGGGTTGCGTCTGGGTTGCGTCTGGGTTGCGTCTGGGTTGCGTCTGGGTTGCGTCTGGGTTGCGTCTGGGTTGCGTCTGGGTTGCGTCTGGGTTGCGTCTGGGTTGCGTCTGGGTTGCGTCTGGGTTGCGTCTGGGTTGCGTCTGGGTTGCGTCTGGGTCGCGTCTGGGTTGCGTCTGGGTTGCGTCTGGGTTGCGTCTGGGTTGCGTCTGGGTTGCGTCTGGGTTGCGTCTGGGTTGCGTCTGGGTTGCGTCTGGGTTGCGTCTGGGTTGCGTCTGGGTTGCGTCTGGGTTGCGTCTGGGTTGCGTCTGGGTTGCGTCTGGGTTGCGTCTGGGTTGCGTCTGGGTTGCGTCTGGGTTGCGTCTGGGTTGCGTCTGGGTTGCGTCTGGGTTGCGTCTGGGTTGCGTCTGGGTTGCGTCTGGGTTGCGTCTGGGTTGCGTCTGGGTTGCGTCTGGGTTGCGTCTGGGTTGCGTCTGGGTTGCGTCTGGGTTGCGTCTGGGTTGCGTCTGGGTTGCGTCTGGGTTGCGTCTGGGTTGCGTCTGGGTTGCGTCTGGGTTGCGTCTGGGTTGCGTCTGGGTTGCGTCTGGGTTGCGTCTGGGTTGCGTCTGGGTTGCGTCTGGGTTGCGTCTGGGTTGCGTCTGGGTTGCGTCTGGGTTGCGTCTGGGTTGCGTCTGGGTTGCGTCTGGGTTGCGTCTGGGTTGCGTCTGGGTTGCGTCTGGGTTGCGTCTGGGTTGCGTCTGGGTTGCGTCTGGGTTGCGTCTGGGTTGCGTCTGGGTTGCGTCTGGGTTGCGTCTGGGTTGCGTCTGGGTTGCGTCTGGGTTGCGTCTGGGTTGCGTCTGGGTTGCGTCTGGGTTGCGTCTGGGTTGCGTCTGGGTTGCGTCTGGGTTGCGTCTGGGTTGCGTCTGGGTTGCGTCTGGGTTGCGTCTGGGTTGCGTCTGGGTTGCGTCTGGGTTGCGTCTGGGTTGCGTCTGGGTTGCGTCTGGGTTGCGTCTGGGTTGCGTCTGGGTTGCGTCTGGGTTGCGTCTGGGTTGCGTCTGGGTTGCGTCTGGGTTGCGTCTGGGTTGCGTCTGGGTTGCGTCTGGGTTGCGTCTGGGTTGCGTCTGGGTTGCGTCTGGGTTGCGTCTGGGTTGCGTCTGGGTTGCGTCTGGGTTGCGTCTGGGTTGCGTCTGGGTTGCGTCTGGGTTGCGTCTGGGTTGCGTCTGGGTTGCGTCTGGGTTGCGTCTGGGTTGCGTCTGGGTTGCGTCTGGGTTGCGTCTGGGTTGCGTCTGGGTTGCGTCTGGGTTGCGTCTGGGTTGCGTCTGGGTTGCGTCTGGGTTGCGTCTGGGTTGCGTCTGGGTTGCGTCTGGGTTGCGTCTGGGTTGCGTCTGGGTTGCGTCTGGGTTGCGTCTGGGTTGCGTCTGGGTTGCGTCTGGGTTGCGTCTGGGTTGCGTCTGGGTTGCGTCTGGGTTGCGTCTGGGTTGCGTCTGGGGTGCGTCTGGGTTGCGTCTGGGTTGCGTCTGGGTTGCGGCTGGGTTGCGTCTGGGTTGCGTCTGGGTTGCGTCTGGGTTGCGTCTGGGTTGCGTCTGGGTTGCGTCTGGGTTGCGTCTGGGTTGCGTCTGGGTTGCGTCTGGGTTGCGTCTGGGTTGCGTCTGGGTTGCGTCTGGGTTGCGTCTGGGTTGCGTCTGGGTTGCGTCTGGGTTGCGTCTGGGTTGCGTCTGGGTTGCGTCTGGGTTGCGTCTGGGTTGCGTCTGGGTTGCGTCTGGGTTGCGTCTGGGTTGCGTCTGGGTTGCGTCTGGGTTGCGTCTGGGTTGCGTCTGGGTTGCGTCTGGGTTGCGTCTGGGTTGCGTCTGGGTTGCGTCTGGGTTGCGTCTGGGTTGCGTCTGGGTTGCGTCTGGGTTGCGTCTGGGTTGCGTCTGGGTTGCGTCTGGGTTGCGTCTGGGTTGCGTCTGGGTTGCGTCTGGGTTGCGTCTGGGTTGCGTCTGGGTTGCGTCTGGGTTGCGTCTGGGTTGCGTCTGGGTTGCGTCTGGGTTGCGTCTGGGTTGCGTCTGGGTTGCGTCTGGGTTGCGTCTGGGTTGCGTCTGGGTTGCGTCTGGGTTGCGTCTGGGTTGCGTCTGGGTTGCGTCTGGGTTGCGTCTGGGTTGCGTCTGGGTTGCGTCTGGGTTGCGTCTGGGTTGCGTCTGGGTTGCGTCTGGGTTGCGTCTGGGTTGCGTCTGGGTTGCGTCTGGGTTGCGTCTGGGTTGCGTCTGGGTTGCGTCTGGGTTGCGTCTGGGTTGCGTCTGGGTTGCGTCTGGGTTGCGTCTGGGTTGCGTCTGGGTTGCGTCTGGGTTGCGTCTGGGTTGCGTCTGGGTTGCGTCTGGGTTGCGTCTGGGTTGCGTCTGGGTTGCGTCTGGGTTGCGTCTGGGTTGCGTCTGGGTTGCGTCTGGGTTGCGTCTGGGTTGCGTCTGGGTTGCGTCTGGGTTGCGTCTGGGTTGCGTCTGGGTTGCGTCTGGGTTGCGTCTGGGTTGCGTCTGGGTTGCGTCTGGGTTGCGTCTGGGTTGCGTCTGGGTTGCGTCTGGGTTGCGTCTGGGTTGCGTCTGGGTTGCGTCTGGGTTGCGTCTGGGTTGCGTCTGGGTTGCGTCTGGGGTGCGTCTGGGGTGCGTCTGGGTTGCGTCTGGGTTGCGTCTGGGTTGCGTCTGGGTTGCGTCTGGGTTGCGTCTGGGTTGCGTCTGGGTTGCGTCTGGGTTGCGTCTGGGTTGCGTCTGGGTTGCGTCTGGGTTGCGTCTGGGTTGCGTCTGGGTTGCGTCTGGGTTGCGTCTGGGTTGCGTCTGGGTTGCGTCTGGGTTGCGTCTGGGTTGCGTCTGGGTTGCGTCTGGGTTGCGTCTGGGTTGCGTCTGGGTTGCGTCTGGGTTGCGTCTGGGTTGCGTCTGGGTTGCGTCTGGGTTGCGTCTGGGTTGCGTCTGGGTTGCGTCTGGGTTGCGTCTGGGTTGCGTCTGGGTTGCGTCTGGGTTGCGTCTGGGTTGCGTCTGGGTTGCGTCTGGGTTGCGTCTGGGTTGCGTCTGGGTTGCGTCTGGGTTGCGTCTGGGTTGCGTCTGGGTTGCGTCTGGGTTGCGTCTGGGTTGCGTCTGGGTTGCGTCTGGGTTGCGTCTGGGTTGCGTCTGGGTTGCGTCTGGGTTGCGTCTGGGTTGCGTCTGGGTTGCGTCTGGGTTGCGTCTGGGTTGCGTCTGGGTTGCGTCTGGGTTGCGTCTGGGTTGCGTCTGGGTTGCGTCTGGGTTGCGTCTGGGTTGCGTCTGGGTTGCGTCTGGGTTGCGTCTGGGTTGCGTCTGGGTTGCGTCTGGGTTGCGTCTGGGTTGCGTCTGGGTTGCGTCTGGGTTGCGTCTGGGTTGCGTCTGGGTTGCGTCTGGGTTGCGTCTGGGTTGCGTCGGGGTTGCGTCTGGGTTGCGTCTGGGTTGCGTCTGGGTTGCGTCTGGGTTGCGTCTGGGTTGCGTCTGGGTTGCGTCTGGGTTGCGTCTGGGTTGCGCCTGGGTTGCGTCTGGGTGGCGTCTGGGTTGCGTCTGGGTTGCGTCTGGGTTGCGTCTGGGTTGCGTCTGGGTTGCGTCTGGGTTGCGTCTGGGTTGCGTCTGGGTTGCGTCTGGGTTGCGTCTGGGTTGCGTCTGGGTTGCGTCTGGGTTGCGTCTGGGTTGCGTCTGGGTTGCGTCTGGGTTGCGTCTGGGTTGCGTCTGGGTTGCGTCTGGGTTGCGTCTGGGTTGCGTCTGGGTTGCGTCTGGGTTGCGTCTGGGTTGCGTCTGGGTTGCGTCTGGGTTGCGTCTGGGTTGCGTCTGGGTTGCGTCTGGGTTGCGTCTGGGTTGCGTCTGGGTTGCGTCTGGGTTGCGTCTGGGTTGCGTCTGGGTTGCGTCTGGGTTGCGTCTGGGTTGCGTCTGGGTTGCGTCTGGGTTGCGTCTGGGTTGCGTCTGGGTTGCGTCTGGGTTGCGTCTGGGTTGCGTCTGGGTTTCGTCTGGGTTGCGTCTGGGTTGCGTCTGGGTTGCGTCTGGGTTGCGTCTGGGTTGCGTCTGGGTGGCGTCTGGGTTGCGTCTGGGTTGCGTCTGGGTTGCGTCTGGGTTGCGTCTGGGTTGCGTCTGGGTTGCGTCTGGGTTGCGTCTGGGTTGCGTCTGGGTTGCGTCTGGGTTGCGTCTGGGTTGCGTCTGGGTTGCGTCTGGGTTGCGTCTGGGTTGCGTCTGGGTTGCGTCTGGGTTGCGTCTGGGTTGCGTCTGGGTTGCGTCTGGGTTGCGTCTGGGTTGCGTCTGGGTTGCGTCTGGGTTGCGTCTGGGTTGCGTCTGGGTTGCGTCTGGGTTGCGTCTGGGTTGCGTCTGGGTTGCGTCTGGGTTGCGTCTGGGTTGCGTCTGGGTTGCGTCTGGGTTGCGTCTGGGTTGCGTCTGGGTTGCGTCTGGGTTGCGTCTGGGTTGCGTCTGGGTTGCGTCTGGGTTGCGTCTGGGTTGCGTCTGGGTTGCGTCTGGGTTGCGTCTGGGTTGCGTCTGGGTTGCGTCTGGGTTGCGTCTGGGTTGCGTCTGGGTTGCGTCTGGGTTGCGTCTGGGTTGCGTCTGGGTTGCGTCTGGGTTGCGTCTGGGTTGCGTCTGGGTTGCGTCTGGGTTGCGTCTGGGTTGCGTCTGGGTTGCGTCTGGGTTGCGTCTGGGTTGCGTCTGGGTTGCGTCTGGGTTGCGTCTGGGTTGCGTCTGGGTTGCGTCTGGGTTGCGTCTGGGTTGCGTCTGGGTTGCGTCTGGGTTGCGTCTGGGTTGCGTCTGGGTTGCGTCTGGGTTGCGTCTGGGTTGCGTCTGGGTTGCGTCTGGGTTGCGTCTGGGTTGCGTCTGGGTTGCGTCTGGGTTGCGTCTGGGTTGCGTCTGGGTTGCGTCTGGGTTGCGTCTGGGTTGCGTCTGGGTTGCGTCTGGGTTGCGTCTGGGTTGCGTCTGGGTTGCGTCTGGGTTGCGTCTGGGTTGCGTCTGGGTTGCGTCTGGGTTGCGTCTGGGTTGCGTCTGGGTTGCGTCTGGGTTGCGTCTGGGTTGCGTCTGGGTTGCGTCTGGGTTGCGTCTGGGTTGCGTCTGGGTTGCGTCTGGGTTGCGTCTGGGTTGCGTCTGGGTTGCGTCTGGGTTGCGTCTGGGTTGCGTCTGGGTTGCGTCTGGGTTGCGTCTGGGTTGCGTCTGGGTTGCGTCTGGGTTGCGTCTGGGTTGCGTCTGGGTTGCGTCTGGGTTGCGTCTGGGTTGCGTCTGGGTTGCGTCTGGGTTGCGTCTGGGTTGCGTCTGGGTTGCGTCTGGGTTGCGTCTGGGTTGCGTCTGGGTTGCGTCTGGGTTGCGTCTGGGTTGCGTCTGGGTTGCGTCTGGGTTGCGTCTGGGTTGCGTCTGGGTTGCGTCTGGGTTGCGTCTGGGTTGCGTCTGGGTTGCGTCTGGGTTGCGTCTGGGTTGCGTCTGGGTTGCGTCTGGGTTGCGTCTGGGTTGCGTCTGGGTTGCGTCTGGGTTGCGTCTGGGTTGCGTCTGGGTTGCGTCTGGGTTGCGTCTGGGTTGCGTCTGGGTTGCGTCTGGGTTGCGTCTGGGTTGCGTCTGGGTTGCGTCTGGGTTGCGTCTGGGTTGCGTCTGGGTTGCGTCTGGGTTGCGTCTGGGTTGCGTCTGGGTTGCGTCTGGGTTGCGTCTGGGTTGCGTCTGGGTTGCGTCTGGGTTGCGTCTGGGTTGCGTCTGGGTTGCGTCTGGGTTGCGTCTGGGTTGCGTCTGGGTTGCGTCTGGGTTGCGTCTGGGTTGCGTCTGGGTTGCGTCTGGGTTGCGTCTGGGTTGCGTCTGGGTTGCGTCTGGGTTGCGTCTGGGTTGCGTCTGGGTTGCGTCTGGGTTGCGTCTGGGTTGCGTCTGGGTTGCGTCTGGGTTGCGTCTGGGTTGCGTCTGGGTTGCGTCTGGGTTGCGTCTGGGTTGCGTCTGGGTTGCGTCTGGGTTGCGTCTGGGTTGCGTCTGGGTTGCGTCTGGGTTGCGTCTGGGTTGCGTCTGGGTTGCGTCTGGGTTGCGTCTGGGTTGCGTCTGGGTTGCGTCTGGGTTGCGTCTGGGTTGCGTCTGGGTTGCGTCTGGGTTGCGTCTGGGTTGCGTCTGGGTTGCGTCTGGGTTGCGTCTGGGTTGCGTCTGGGTTGCGTCTGGGTTGCGTCTGGGTTGCGTCTGGGTTGCGTCTGGGTTGCGTCTGGGTTGCGTCTGGGTTGCGTCTGGGTTGCGTCTGGGTTGCGTCTGGGTTGCGTCTGGGTTGCGTCTGGGTTGCGTCTGGGTTGCGTCTGGGTTGCGTCTGGGTTGCGTCTGGGTTGCGTCTGGGTTGCGTCTGGGTTGCGTCTGGGTTGCGTCTGGGTTGCGTCTGGGTTGCGTCTGGGTTGCGTCTGGGTTGCGTCTGGGTTGCGTCTGGGTTGCGTCTGGGTTGCGTCTGGGTTGCGTCTGGGTTGCGTCTGGGTTGCGTCTGGGTTGCGTCTGGGTTGCGTCTGGGTTGCGTCTGGGTTGCGTCTGGGTTGCGTCTGGGTTGCGTCTGGGTTGCGTCTGGGTTGCGTCTGGGTTGCGTCTGGGTTGCGTCTGGGTTGCGTCTGGGTTGCGTCTGGGTTGCGTCTGGGTTGCGTCTGGGTTGCGTCTGGGTTGCGTCTGGGTTGCGTCTGGGTTGCGTCTGGGTTGCGTCTGGGTTGCGTCTGGGTTGCGTCTGGGTTGCGTCTGGGTTGCGTCTGGGTTGCGTCTGGGTTGCGTCTGGGTTGCGTCTGGGTTGCGTCTGGGTTGCGTCTGGGTTGCGTCTGGGTTGCGTCTGGGTTGCGTCTGGGTTGCGTCTGGGTTGCGTCTGGGTTGCGTCTGGGTTGCGTCTGGGTTGCGTCTGGGTTGCGTCTGGGTTGCGTCTGGGTTGCGTCTGGGTTGCGTCTGGGTTGCGTCTGGGTTGCGTCTGGGTTGCGTCTGGGTTGCGTCTGGGTTGCGTCTGGGTTGCGTCTGGGTTGCGTCTGGGTTGCGTCTGGGTTGCGTCTGGGTTGCGTCTGGGTTGCGTCTGGGTTGCGTCTGGGTTGCGTCTGGGTTGCGTCTGGGTTGCGTCTGGGTTGCGTCTGGGTTGCGTCTGGGTTGCGTCTGGGTTGCGTCTGGGTTGCGTCTGGGTTGCGTCTGGGTTGCGTCTGGGTTGCGTCTGGGTTGCGTCTGGGTTGCGTCTGGGTTGCGTCTGGGTTGCGTCTGGGTTGCGTCTGGGTTGCGTCTGGGTTGCGTCTGGGTTGCGTCTGGGTTGCGTCTGGGTTGCGTCTGGGTTGCGTCTGGGTTGCGTCTGGGTTGCGTCTGGGTTGCGTCTGGGTTGCGTCTGGGTTGCGTCTGGGTTGCGTCTGGGTTGCGTCTGGGTTGCGTCTGGGTTGCGTCTGGGTTGCGTCTGGGTTGCGTCTGGGTTGCGTCTGGGTTGCGTCTGGGTTGCGTCTGGGTTGCGTCTGGGTTGCGTCTGGGTTGCGTCTGGGTTGCGTCTGGGTTGCGTCTGGGTTGCGTCTGGGTTGCGTCTGGGTTGCGTCTGGGTTGCGTCTGGGTTGCGTCTGGGTTGCGTCTGGGTTGCGTCTGGGTTGCGTCTGGGTTGCGTCTGGGTTGCGTCTGGGTTGCGTCTGGGTTGCGTCTGGGTTGCGTCTGGGTTGCGTCTGGGTTGCGTCTGGGTTGCGTCTGGGTTGCGTCTGGGTTGCGTCTGGGTTGCGTCTGGGTTGCGTCTGGGTTGCGTCTGGGTTGCGTCTGGGTTGCGTCTGGGTTGCGTCTGGGTTGCGTCTGGGTTGCGTCTGGGTTGCGTCTGGGTTGCGTCTGGGTTGCGTCTGGGTTGCGTCTGGGTTGCGTCTGGGTTGCGTCTGGGTTGCGTCTGGGTTGCGTCTGGGTTGCGTCTGGGTTGCGTCTGGGTTGCGTCTGGGTTGCGTCTGGGTTGCGTCTGGGTTGCGTCTGGGTTGCGTCTGGGTTGCGTCTGGGTTGCGTCTGGGTTGCGTCTGGGTTGCGTCTGGGTTGCGTCTGGGTTGCGTCTGGGTTGCGTCTGGGTTGCGTCTGGGTTGCGTCTGGGTTGCGTCTGGGTTGCGTCTGGGTTGCGTCTGGGTTGCGTCTGGGTTGCGTCTGGGTTGCGTCTGGGTTGCGTCTGGGTTGCGTCTGGGTTGCGTCTGGGTTGCGTCTGGGTTGCGTCTGGGTTGCGTCTGGGTTGCGTCTGGGTTGCGTCTGGGTTGCGTCTGGGTTGCGTCTGGGTTGCGTCTGGGTTGCGTCTGGGTTGCGTCTGGGTTGCGTCTGGGTTGCGTCTGGGTTGCGTCTGGGTTGCGTCTGGGTTGCGTCTGGGTTGCGTCTGGGTTGCGTCTGGGTTGCGTCTGGGTTGCGTCTGGGTTGCGTCTGGGTTGCGTCTGGGTTGCGTCTGGGTTGCGTCTGGGTTGCGTCTGGGTTGCGTCTGGGTTGCGTCTGGGTTGCGTCTGGGTTGCGTCTGGGTTGCGTCTGGGTTGCGTCTGGGTTGCGTCTGGGTTGCGTCTGGGTTGCGTCTGGGT